>NC_136505.1:82422825-82528191 GCF_053919585.1 Euprymna scolopes | reverse complement strand
CTAGGGAAATTATGAATAAGGCTAGCGAATGAAAAACAATGTAGATGATAGCTAGGGAAATTAGGAATAAGGCTAGCGAATGAAAAACAATATAGATGATAGCTAGGGAAATAATGAATAAGGCTAGCGAATGAAAAACAATGTAGATGATAGCTAGGGAAATTATGAATAAGGCTAGCGAATGAAAAACAATATAGATGATAGCTAGGGAAATAATGAATAAGGCTAGCGAATGAAAAACAATGTAGATGATAGCTAGGGAAATTATGAATAAGGCTAGCGAATGAAAAACAATGTAGATGATAGCAAGGGAAATTATGAATAAGGCTAGCGAATGAAAAACAATGTAGATGATAGCTAGGGAAATGATGAATAAGGCTAGCGAATGAAAAACAATGTAGATGATAGCTAGGGAAATAATGAATAAGGCTAGCGAATGAAAAACAATATAGATGATAGCTAGGGAAATAATGAATAAGGCTAGCGGATGAAAAATAATGTAGATGATAGCTAGGGAAATTATGAATAAGGCTAGCGAATGAATAACAATGTATATGATAGCTAGGGAAATTATGAATAAGGCTAGCGAATGAAAAACAATGTAGATGATAGCTAGGGAAATTATGAATAAGGCTAGCGAATGAAAAACAATATAGATGATAGCTAGGGAAATAATGAATAAGGCTAGCGAATGAAAACCAATGTAGATGATAGCGAGGGAAATTATGAATAAGGCTAGCGAATGAAAAACAATATAGATGATAGCTAGGGAAATAATGAATAAGGCTAGCGAATGAAAAACAATGTAGATGATAGCTAGGGAAATTATGAATAAGGCTAGCGAATGAAAACAATGTAGATGATAGCTAGGGAAAATATGAATAAGGCTAGCGAATGAAAAACAATGTAGATGATAGCTAGGGAAATTATGAATAAGGCTAGCGAATGAAAAACAATGTAGATGATAGCTAGGGAAATAATGAATAAGGCTAGCGAATGAAAAACAATATAGATGATAGCTAGGGAAATAATGAATAAGGCTAGCGAATGAAAAACAATGTAGATGATAGCTAGGGAAATTATGAATAAGGCTAGCGAATGAAAAACAATGTAGATGATAGCTAGGGAAATTATGAATAAGGCTAGCGAATGAAAAACAATGTAGATGATAGCTAGGGAAATTATGAATAAGGCTAGCGAATGAAAAACAATGTAGATGATAGCTAGGGAAATAATGAATAAGGCTAGCGAATGAAAAACAATATAGATGATAGCTAGGGAAATTATGAATAAGGCTAGCGAATGAAAAACAATATAGATGATAGCTAGGGAAATAATGAATAAGGCTAGCGAATGAAAAACAATGTAGATGATAGCTAGGGAAATTATGAATAAGGCTAGCGAATGAAAAACAATGTAGATGATAGCTAGGGAAATTATGAATAAGGCTAGCGAATGAAAAACAATGTAGATGATAGCTAGGGAAATTATGAATAAGGCTAGCGAATGAAAAACAATGTAGATGATAGCTAGGGAAATTATGAATAAGGCTAGCGAATGAAAAACAATATAGATGATAGCTAGGGAAATAATGAATAAGGCTAGCGAATGAAAAACAATGTAGATGATAGCTAGGGAAATTATGAATAAGGCTAGCGAATAAAAAACAATATAGATGATAGCTAGGGAAAT
Organism: Euprymna scolopes; assembly: GCF_053919585.1. Lineage (NCBI taxonomy): Eukaryota > Metazoa > Mollusca > Cephalopoda > Sepiida > Sepiolidae > Euprymna > Euprymna scolopes. The sequence goes on along the minus strand of NC_136505.1, from coordinate 82,526,499 downwards.
AATGAATAAGGCTAGCGAATGAAAAACAATGTAGATGATAGCTAGGGAAATTATGAATAAGGCTAGCGAATGAATAACAATGTATATGATAGCTAGGGAAATTATGAATAAGGCTAGCGAATGAAAAACAATGTAGATGATAGCTAGGGAAATTATGAATAAGGCTAGCGAATGAAAAACAATGTAGATGATAGCTAGGGAAATTATGAATAAGGCTAGCGAATGAAAAACAATGTAGATGATAGCTAGGGAAATTATGAATAAGGCTAGCGAATGAAAAACAATGTAGATGATAGCTAGGGAAATAATGAATAAGGCTAGCGAATGAAAAACAATGTAGATGATAGCTAGGGAAATTATGAATAAGGCTAGCGAATGAAAAACAATGTAGATGATAGGTAGGGAAATTATGAATAAGGCTAGCGAATGAAAAACAATGTAGATGATAGCTAGGGAAATTATGAATAAGGCTAGCGAATGAAAAACAATGTAGATGATAGCTAGGGAAATTATGAATAAGGCTAGCGAATGAAAAACAATGTAGATGATAGCTAGGGAAATTATGAATAAGGCTAGCGAATGAAAAACAATGTAGATGATAGGTAGGGAAATTATGAATAAGGCTAGCGAATGAAAAACAATGTAGATGATAGGTAGGGAAATTATGAATAAGGCTAGCGAATGAAAAACAATGTAGATGATAGGTAGCGAAATTATGAATAAGGCTAGCGAATGAAAAACAATGTAGATGATAGGTAGGGAAATTATGAATAAGGCTAGCGAATGAAAAACAATGTAGATGATAGGTAGGGAAATTATGAATAAGGCTAGCGAATGAAAAACAATGTAGATGATAGCTAGGGAAATAATGAATAAGGCTAGCGAATGAAAAACAATGTAGATGATAGCTAGGGAAATTATGAATAAGGCTAGCGAATGAAAAACAATGTAGATGATAGGTAGGGAAATTATGAATAAGGCTAGCGAATGAAAAACAATGTAGATGATAGGTAGGGAAATTATGAATAAGGCTAGCGAATGAAAAACAATGTAGATGATAGCTAGGGAAATTATGAATAAGGCTAGCGAATGAAAAACAATGTAGATGATAGCTAGGGAAATTATGAATAAGGCTAGCGAATGAAAAACAATGTAGATGATAGCTAGGGAAATTATGAATAAGGCTAGCGAATGAAAAACAATGTAGATGATAGGTAGGGAAATTATGAATAAGGCTAGCGAATGAAAAACAATGTAGATGATAGCTAGGGAAATTTTGAATAAGGCTAGCGAATGAAAAACAATGTAGATGATAGCTAGGGAAATTATGAATAAGGCTAGCGAATGAAAAACAATGTAGATGATAGCTAGGGAAATTATGAATAAGGCTAGCGAATGAAAAACAATGTAGATGATAGCTAGGGAAATTATGAATAAGGCTAGCGAATGAAAAGCAATGTAGATGATAGCTAGGGAAATTATGAATAAGGCTAGCGAATGAAAAACAATGTAGATGATAGCTAGGGAAATAATGAATAAGGCTAGCGAATGAAAAACAATGTAGATGATAGCTAGGGAAATTATGAATAAGGCTAGCGAATGAAAAACAATGTAGATGATAGCAAGGGAAATTATGAATAAGGCTAGCGAATGAAACCAATGTAGATGATAGCTAGGGAAATTATGAATAAGGCTAGCGAATGAAAAACAATGTAGATGATAGCTAGGGAAATTATGAATAAGGCTAGCGAATGAAAAACAATGTAGATGATAGCTAGGGAAATTTTGAATAAGGCTAGCGAATGAAAAACAATGTAGATGATAGCTAGGGAAATTATGAATAAGGCTAGCGAATGAAAAACAATGTAGATGATAGCTAGGGAAATTATGAATAAGGCTAGCGAATGAAAAACAATATAGATGATAGCTAGGGAAATAATGAATAAGGCTAGCGAATGAAAAACAATGTAGATGATAGCTAGGGAAATTATGAATAAGGCTAGCGAATAAAAAACAATATAGATGATAGCTAGGGAAATTATTAATAAGGCTAGCGAATAAAAAACAATATAGATGATAGCTAGGGAAATTATGAATAAGGCTAGCGAATGAAAAACAATGTAGATGATAGCTAGGGAAATTAGGAATAAGGCTAGCGAATGAAAAACAATATAGATGATAGCTAGGGAAATAATGAATAAGGCTAGCGAATGAAAAACAATGTAGATGATAGCTAGGGAAATTATGAATAAGGCTAGCGAATGAAAAACAATATAGATGATAGCTAGGGAAATAATGAATAAGGCTAGCGAATGAAAAACAATGTAGATGATAGCTAGGGAAATTATGAATAAGGCTAGCGAATGAAAAACAATGTAGATGATAGCAAGGGAAATTATGAATAAGGCTAGCGAATGAAAAACAATGTAGATGATAGCTAGGGAAATGATGAATAAGGCTAGCGAATGAAAAACAATGTAGATGATAGCTAGGGAAATAATGAATAAGGCTAGCGAATGAAAAACAATATAGATGATAGCTAGGGAAATAATGAATAAGGCTAGCGGATGAAAAATAATGTAGATGATAGCTAGGGAAATTATGAATAAGGCTAGCGAATGAATAACAATGTATATGATAGCTAGGGAAATTATGAATAAGGCTAGCGAATGAAAAACAATGTAGATGATAGCTAGGGAAATTATGAATAAGGCTAGCGAATGAAAAACAATATAGATGATAGCTAGGGAAATAATGAATAAGGCTAGCGAATGAAAACCAATGTAGATGATAGCGAGGGAAATTATGAATAAGGCTAGCGAATGAAAAACAATATAGATGATAGCTAGGGAAATAATGAATAAGGCTAGCGAATGAAAAACAATGTAGATGATAGCTAGGGAAATTATGAATAAGGCTAGCGAATGAAAAACAATGTAGATGATAGCTAGGGAAAATATGAATAAGGCTAGCGAATGAAAAACAATGTAGATGATAGCTAGGGAAATTATGAATAAGGCTAGCGAATGAAAAACAATGTAGATGATAGCTAGGGAAATAATGAATAAGGCTAGCGAATGAAAAACAATATAGATGATAGCTAGGGAAATTATGAATAAGGCGAGCGAATGAAAAACAATATAGATGATAGCTAGGGAAATAATGAATAAGGCTAGCGAATGAAAAACAATGTAGATGATAGCTAGGGAAATTATGAATAAGGCTAGCGAATGAAAAACAATGTAGATGATAGCTAGGGAAATTATGAATAAGGCTAGCGAATGAAAAACAATGTAGATGATAGCTAGGGAAATTATGAATAAGGCTAGCGAATGAAAAACAATGTAGATGATAGCTAGGGAAATTATGAATAAGGCTAGCGAATGAAAAGCAATGTAGATGATAGCTAGGGAAATTATGAATAAGGCTACCGAATGAAAAACAATGTAGATGATAGCTAGGGAAATTATGAATAAGGCTAGCGAATAAAAAACAATATAGATGATAGCTAGGGAAATAATGAATAAGGCTAGCGGATGAAAAACAATGTAGATGATAGCTAGGGAAATTATGAATAAGGCTAGCGAATGAATAACAATGTATATGATAGCTAGGGAAATTATGAATAAGGCTAGCGAATGAAAAACAATGTAGATGATAGCTAGGGAAATTATGAATAAGGCTAGCGAATGAAAAACAATATAGATGATAGCTAGGGAAATAATGAATAAGGCTAGCGAATGAAAAACAATGTAGATGATAGCTAGGGAAATTATGAATAAGGCTAGCGAATGAAAAACAATATAGATGATAGCTAGGGAAATAATGAATAAGGCTAGCGAATGAAAAACAATGTAGATGATAGCTAGGGAAATTATGAATAAGGCTAGCGAATGAAAAACAATGTAGATGATAGCTAGGGAAATTATAAATAAGGCTAGCGAATGAAAAACAATGTAGATGATAGCTAGGGAAATTATGAATAAGGCTAGCGAATGAAAAACAATGTAGATGATAGCTAGGGAAATTATGAATAAGGCTAGCGAATGAAAAACAATATAGATGATAGCTAGGGAAATAATGAATAAGGCTAGCGAATGAAAAACAATATAGATGATAGCTAGGGAAATTATGAATAAGGCTAGCGAATGAAAAACAATGTAGATGATAGCTAGGGAAATTATGAATAAGGCTAGCGAATGAAAAACAATGTAGATGATAGCTAGGGAAATTATGAATAAGGCTAGCGAATGAAAAACAATGTAGATGATAGCTAGGGAAATTATGAATAAGGCTAGCGAATGAAAAACAATGTAGATGATAGCTAGGGAAATTATGAATAAGGCTAGCGAATGAAAAACAATGTAGATGATAGCTAGGGAAATTATGAATAAGGCTAGCGAATGAAAAACAATGTAGATGATAGCTAGGGAAATTATGAATAAGGCTAGCGAATGAAAAACAATGTAGATGATAGCTAGGGAAATTATGAATAAGGCTAGCGAATGAAAAACAATATAGATGATAGCTAGGGAAATAATGAATAAGGCCAGCGAATGAAAAACAATGTAGATGATAGCTAGGGAAATTATGAATAAGGCTAGCGAATAAAAAACAATATAGATGATAGCTAGGGAAATAATGAATAAGGCTAGCGGATGAAAAACAATGTAGATGATAGCTAGGGAAATTATGAATAAGGCTAGCGAATGAATAACAATGTATATGATAGCTAGGGAAATTATGAATAAGGCTAGCGAATGAAAAACAATGTAGATGATAGCTAGGGAAATTATGAATAAGGCTAGCGAATGAAAAACAATATAGATGATAGCTAGGGAAATTATGAATAAGGCTAGCGAATGAAAAACAATGTAGATGATAGCTAGGGAAATTATGAATAAGGCTAGCGAATGAAAAACAATGTAGATGATAGCTAGGGAAATTATGAATAAGGCTAGCGAATGAAAAACAATGTAGATGATAGCTAGGGAAATTATGAATAAGGCTAGCGAATGAAAAACAATGTAGATGATAGCTAGGGAAATTATGAATAAGGCTAGCGAATGAAAAACAATGTAGATGATAGCTAGGGAAATTATGAATAAGGCTAGCGAATGAAAAACAATATAGATGATAGCTAGGGAAATAATGAATAAGGCTAGCGAATGAAAAACAATGTAGATGATAGCTAGGGAAATAATGAATAAGGCTAGCGGATGAAAAACAATATAGATGATAGCTAGGGAAATAATGAATAAGGCTAGCGGATGAAAAACAATGTAGATGATAGCTAGGGAAATTATGAATAAGGCTAGCGAATGAAAAACAATGTATATGATAGCTAGGGAAATTATGAATAAGGCTAGCGAATGAAAAACAATATAGATGATAGCTAGGGAAATAATGAATAAGGCTAGCGAATGAAAAACAATGTAGATGATCGCTAGGGAAATTATGAATAAGGCTAGCGAATGAAAAACAATATAGATGATAGCTAGGGAAATAATGAATAAGGCTAGCGAATGAAAAACAATGTAGATGATAGCTAGGGAAATTATGAATAAGGTTAGCGAATGAAAAACAATGTAGATGATAGCTAGGGAAATTATGAATAAGGCTAGCGAATGAAAAACAATGTAGATGATAGCTAGGGAAATTATGAATAAGGCTAGCGAATGAAAAACAATGTAGATGATAGCTAGGGAAATAATGAATAAGGCTAGCGAATGAAAAACAATATAGATGATAGCTAGGGAAATAATGAATAAGGCTAGCCCATGAAAAACAATATAGATGATAGCTAGGGAAATAATGAATAAGGCTAGCGAATGAAAAACAATGTAGATGATAGCTAGGGAAATTATGAATAAGGCTAGCGAATGAAAAACAATGTAGATGATAGCTAGGGAAATTATGAATAAGACTAGCGAATGAAAAACAATGTAGATGATAGCTAGGGAAATTATGAATAAGGCTAGCGAATGAAAAACAATGTAGATGATAGCTAGGGAAATTATGAATAAGGCTAGCGAATGAAAAACAATATAGATGATAGCTAGGGAAATAATGAATAAGGCTAGCGAATGAAAAACAATGTAGATGATAGCTAGGGAAATTATGAATAAGGCTAGCGAATAAAAAACAATATAGATGATAGCTAGGGAAATAATGAATAAGGCTAGCGAATGAAAAACAATGTAGATGATAGCTAGGGAAATTATGAATAAGGCTAGCGAATGAATAACAATGTATATGATAGCTAGGGAAATTATGAATAAGGCTAGCGAATGAAAAACAATGTAGATGATAGCTAGGGAAATTATGAATAAGGCTAGCGAATGAAAAACAATATAGATGATAGCTAGGGAAATAATGAATAAGGCTAGCGAATGAAAAACAATGTAGATGATAGCTAGGGAAATTATGAATAAGGCTAGCGAATGAAAAACAATATAGATGATAGCTAGGGAAATAATGAATAAGGCTAGCGAATGAAAAACAATGTAGATGATAGCTAGGGAAATTATGAATAAGGCTAGCGAATGAAAAACAATGTAGATGATAGCTAGGGAAATTATGAATAAGGCTAGCGAATGAAAAACAATGTAGATGATAGCTAGGGAAATTATTAATAAGGCTAGCGAATGAAAAACAATGTAGATGATAGCTAGGGAAATAATGAATAAGGCTAGCGAATGAAAAACAATATAGATGATAGCTAGGGAAATTATGAATAAGGCTAGCGAATGAAAAACAATATAGATGATAGCTAGGGAAATAATGAATAAGGCTAGCGAATAAAAAACAATGTAGATGATAGCTAGGGAAATTATGAATAAGGCTAGCGAATGAAAAACAATGTAGATGATAGCTAGGGAAATTATGAATAAGGCTAGCGAATGAAAAACAATGTAGATGATAGCTAGGGAAATTATGAATAAGGCTAGCGAATGAAAAACAATATAGATGATAGCTAGGGAAATAATGAATAAGGCTAGCGGATGAAAAACAATGTAGATGATAGCTAGGGAAATTATGAATAAGGCTAGCGAATGAAAAACAATGTAGATGATAGCTAGGGAAATAATGAATAAGGCTAGCGAATGAAAAACAATATAGATGATAGCTAGGGAAATTAGTAATAAGGCTAGCGAATGAAAAACAATATAGATGATAGCTAGGGAAATAATGAATAAGGCTAGCCAATGAAAAACAATGTAGATGATAGCTAGGGAAATTATGAATAAGGCTAGCGAATGAAAAACAATGTAGATGATAGCTAGGGAAATTATGAATAAGGCTAGCCAATGAAAAACAATATAGATGATAGCTAGGGAAATAATGAATAAGGCTAGCGAATGAAAAACAATGTAGATGATAGCTAGGGAAATAGTGAATAAGGCTAGCGAATGAAAAACAATGTAGATGATAGCTAGGGAAATTATGAATAAGGCTAGCGAATGAAAAACAATGTAGATGATAGCTAGGGAAATAATGAATAAGGCTAGCGAATGAAAAACAATGTAGATGATAGCTAGGGAAATAATGAATAAGGCTAGCGAATGAAAAACAATGTAGATGATAGCTAGGGAAATTATGAATAAGGCTAGCCAATGAAAAACAATGTAGATGATAGCTAGGGAAATAATGAATAAGGCTAGCGAATGAAAAACAATGTAGATGATAGCTAGGGAAATTATGAATAAGGCTAGCGAATGAAAAACAATGTAGATGATAGCTAGGGAAATTATGAATAAGGCTAGCGAATGAAAAACAATGTAGATGATAGCTAGGGAAATTATGAATAAGGCTAGCGAATGAAAAACAATGTAGATGATAGCTAGGGAAATAATGAATAAGGCTAGCGAATGAAAAACAATGTAGATGATAGCTAGGGAAATTATGAATAAGGCTAGCGAATGAAAAACAATGTAGATGATAGCTAGGGAAATAATGAATAAGGCTAGCGAATGAAAAACAATGTAGATGATAGCTAGGGAAATTATGAATAAGGCTAGCGAATGAAAAACAATGTAGATGATAGCTAGGGAAATAATGAATAAGGCTAGCGAATGAAAAACAATGTAGATGATAGCGAGGGAAATTATGAATAAGGCTAGCGAATGAAAAACAATGTAGATGATAGCTAGGGAAATTATGAATAAGGCTACCGAATGAAAAACAATGTAGATGATAGCTAGGGAAATTATGAATAAGGCTAGCGAATGAAAAACAATGTAGATGATAGCTAGGGAAATAATGAATAAGGCTTGCGAATGAAAAACAATGTAGATGATAGCTAGGGAACTTATGAATAAGGCTAGCGAATTAAAAACAATGTAGATGATAGCTAGGGAAATTATGAATAAGGCTAGCGAATGAAAAACAATGTAGATGATAGCTAGGGAAATTATGAATAAGGCTAGCGAATGAAAAACAATGCAGATGATAGCTAGGGAAATTATGAATAAGGCTAGCGAATGAAAAACAATGTAGATGATAGCTAGGGAAATTATGAATAAGGCTAGCGAATGAAAAACAATGTAGATGATAGCTAGGGAAATTATGAATAAGGCTAGCGAATGAAAAACAATGTAGATGATAGCTAGGGAAATTATGAATAAGGCTAGCGAATGAAAAACAATGTAGATGATAGCTAGGGAAATAATGAATAAGGCTAACGAATGAAAAACAATGTAGATGATAGCTAGGGAAATTATGAATAAGGCTAGCGAATGAAAAACAATATAGATGATAGCTAGGGAAATAATGAATAAGGCTAGCGAATGAAAAACAATGTAGATGATAGCTAGGGAAATTATGAATAAGGCTAGCGAATGAAAAACAATGTAGATGATAGCTAGGGAAATAATGAATAAGGCTAGCGAATGAAAAACAATGTAGATGATAGCTAGGGAAATAATGAATAAGGCTAGCGAATGAAAAACAATGTAGATGATAGCTAGGGAAATTATGAATAAGGCTAGCGAATGAAAAACAATGTAGATGATAGCTAGGGAAATTATGAATAAGGCTAGCGAATGAAAAACAATATAGATGATAGCTAGGGAAATAATGAATAAGGCTAGCGAATGAAAAACAATGTAGATGATAGCTAGGGAAATTATGAATAAGGCTAGCGAATGAAAAACAATGTAGATGATAGCTAGGGAAATTATGAATAAGGCTAGCGAATGAAAAACAATGTAGATGATAGCTAGGGAAATTATGAATAAGGCTAGCGAATGAAAAACAATGTAGATGATAGCTAGGGAAATAATGAATAAGGCTAGCGAATGAAAAACAATATAGATGATAGCTAGGGAAATTATGAATAAGGCTAGCGAATGAAAAACTATATAGATGATAGCTAGGGAAATAATGAATAAGGCTAGCGAATGAAAAACAATGTAGATGATAGCTAGGGAAATTATGAATAAGGCTAGCGAATGAAAAACAATGTAGATGATAGCTAGGGAAATTATGAATAAGGCTAGCGAATGAAAAACAATGTAGATGATAGCTAGGGAAATTATGAATAAGGCTAGCGAATGAAAAACAATATAGATGATAGCTAGGGAAATAATGAATAAGGCTAGCGGATGAAAAACAATGTAGATGATAGCTAGGGAAATTATGAATAAGGCTAGCGAATGAAAAACAATGTAGATGATAGCTAGGGAAATAATGAATAAGGCTAGCGAATGAAAAACAATATAGATGATAGCTAGGGAAATTAGTAATAAGGCTAGCGAATGAAAAACAATATAGATGATAGCTAGGTAAATAATTAATAAGGCTAGCGAATGAAAAACAATGTAGATGATAGCTAGGGAAATTATGAATAAGGCTAGCGAATGAAAAACAATGTAGATGATAGCTAGGGAAATTATGAATAAGGCTAGCCAATGAAAAACAATATAGATGATAGCTAGGGAAATAAGTAATAAGGCTAGCGAATGAAAAACAATGTAGATGATAGCTAGGGAAATAATGAATAAGGCTAGCGAATGAAAAACAATGTAGATGATAGCTAGGGAAATTATGAATAAGGCTAGCGAATGAAAAACAATGTAGATGATAGCTAGGGAAATAATGAATAAGGCTAGCGAATGAAAAACAATGTAGATGATAGCTAGGGAAATTATGAATAAGGCTAGCGAATGAAAAACAATGTAGATGATAGCTAGGGAAATAATGAATAAGGCTAGCGAATGAAAAACAATGTAGATGATAGCTAGGGAAATTATGAATAAGGCTAGCGAATGAAAAACAATGTAGATGATAGCTAGGGAAATAATGAATAAGGCTAGCGAATGAAAAACAATGTAGATGATAGCGAGGGAAATTATGAATAAGGCTAGCGAATGACAAACAATGTAGATGATAGCTAGGGAAATAATGAATAAGGCTAGCGAATGAAAAACAATGTAGATGATAGCTAGGGAAATTATGAATAAGGCTAGCGAATGAAAAACAATGTAGATGATAGCTAGGGAAATAATGAATAAGGCTTGCGAATGAAAAACAATGTAGATGATAGCTAGGGAACTTATGAATAAGGCTAGCGAATTAAAAACAATGTAGATGATAGCTAGGGAAATTATGAATAAGGCTAGCGAATGAAAAACAATGTAGATGATAGCTAGGGAAATTATGAATAAGGCTAGCGAATGAAAAACAATGCAGATGATAGCTAGGGAAATTATGAATAAGGCTAGCGAATGAAAAACAATGTAGATGATAGCTAGGGAAATTATGAATAAGGCTAGCGAATGAAAAACAATGTAGATGATAGCTAGGGAAATTATGAATAAGGCTAGCGAATGAAAAACAATGTAGATGATAGCTAGGGAAATTATGAATAAGGCTAGCGAATGAAAAACAATGTAGATGATAGCTAGGGAAATAATGAATAAGGCTAACGAATGAAAAACAATGTAGATGATAGCTAGGGAAATTATGAATAAGGCTAGCGAATGAAAAACAATATAGATGATAGCTAGGGAAATAATGAATAAGGCTAGCGAATGAAAAACAATGTAGATGATAGCTAGGGAAATTATGAATAAGGCTAGCGAATGAAAAACAATGTAGATGATAGCTAGGGAAATAATGAATAAGGCTAGCGAATGAAAAACAATGTAGATGATAGCTAGGGAAATAATGAATAAGGCTAGCGAATTAAAAACAATGTAGATGATAGCTAGGGAAATTATGAATAAGGCTAGCGAATGAAAAACAATGTAGATGATAGCTAGGGAAATTATGAATAAGGCTAGCGAATGAAAACAATATAGATGATAGCTAGGGAAATAATGAATAAGGCTAGCGAATGAAAAACAATGTAGATGATAGCTAGGGAAATAATGAATAAGGCTAGCGAATGAAAAACAATGTAGATGATAGCTAGGGAAATAATGAATAAGGCTAGCGAATGAAAAACAATGTAGATGATAGCTAGGGAAATTATGAATAAGGCTAGCGAATGAAAAACAATGTAGATGATAGCTAGGGAAATTATGAATAAGGCTAGCGAATGAAAAACAATGTAGATGATAGCTAGGGAAATTATGAATAAGGCTAGCGAATGAAAAACAATATAGATGATAGCTAGGGAAATAATGAATAAGGCTAGCGAATGAAAAACAATGTAGATGATAGCTAGGGAAATTATGAATAAGGCTAGCGAATGAAAAACAATGTAGATGATAGCTAGGGAAATTATGAATAAGGCTAGCGAATGAAAAACAATGTAGATGATAGCTAGGGAAATTATGAATAAGGCTAGCGAATGAAAAACAATGTAGATGATAGCTAGGGAAATAATGAATAAGGCTTGCAAATGAAAAACAATGTAGATGATAGCTAGGGAAATTATGAATAAGGCTAGCGAATGAAAAACAATGTAGATGATAGCTAGGGAAATAATGAATAAGGCTTGCGAATGAAAAACAATGTAGATGATTGCTAGGGAAATTATGAATAAGGCTAGCGAATGAAAAACAATGTAGATGATAGCTAGGGAAATAATGAATAAGGCTTGCGAATGAAAAACAATGTAGATGATAGCTAGGGAAATAATGAATAAGGCTTGCGAATGAAAAACAATGTAGATGATAGCTAGGGAAATTATGAATAAGGCCAGCGAATGAAAAACAATGTAGATGATAGCTAGGGAAATAATGAATAAGGCTTGCGAATGAAAAACAATGTAGATGATAGCTAGGGAAATTATGAATAAGGCTAGCGAATGAAAAACAATATAGATGATAGCTAGGGATATAATGAATAAGGCTAGCGAATGAAAAACAATGTAGATTATAGCTAGGAAAATATAAATAAGGCTAGCTACTTCTCGTTTGCTTGTGTATATGTTTTCTCACAGCTATCTGATGGAAGGTATTCACTTTGTCGTATTTTCTGGCGGTCAATATTCTGAGTACGATTGATGATGCAAATTGTAAGCGTTGTCGCACCATAGCTGCATACATCTTTAATGTAGTCATGTATGTAGAATTGTTTAGCAAAAATCTGACGAATATTGGTTTTTGCATTCAATAAACAATAACGACAATAAACAGTATGTTACAAGAAAGACAAAAACAAACCAGGTTTGAAACGGAAGGGAACAGGCAACGTTTTAGTTTAATTTAAAGCAGCATATCGATAATCAAGGCGGAGTCTATATTACATAGAAACCTTCCTTACGGGATAAAATAGATTTGGGGGACTGTCAACAACACAAGCGGCAATAATGCATTGAAAAAGAGTACCAAAGCCCATAAAAGCACCCCATCCTTCCATTGTTTTTGTCTGTTAGTCTTTCGTTCGTCCTTTCTTTCATTGTCTTCATTTCATTGTGTGTTTTTTCTTTCTTAAATCATATCTGTATTTTTTTTATTTCATATTTCCTTTTTTTATTTTTCTTGCCTTCGATCCCTTTTCTTTCTTTAGTTCTTTTATTCCTTCTTTCTCTCTTTACTCTCTTTTTATTTGCCGCTTTACGGGTTAGATAAATTTAAACACAAAGTCGGTTTTTATGTGGGTAAAATCCAATTCATCAAAATACAGCGGTCTGAATAGAAAGAAAAGTATCTATATCATCCTGTGGCCACTCCCTAGCGAATAATAGCGTTTCAGACAGACAATAAAATAATTCTTCCAAAGATGGATGTAATGCCTGGGCGAATAACAGAACATATATTACATTTTGATCTTCTCAGAAGGCCAAATTTATTAATCTGCTTCTAAAAGTTGGCAAGGTTAGACAGAAGATGAGTTTATAGGATAGTTCAAGCTTACCAAAAAATTACACGGTGTTATCAGCAAAATAACCTGGCCGGTCTTGTCGGCATTCTTTTACAGGTAAGGACGCCGGATAACATCGTGTAAATTTTTGGTAAGCTTGAACTTCACTGTAAACTCATCTTCTGTCTAACCTTGGCACTTTTAGAAGTAGATTAATAAAATCGGCCTTCTGAGAAGATCAAAATGTAATATATGTTGTGTTATTCGCCCAGGCATTACCTCCATGCAAGGTTTATGATATTCCCTTTTAAGCGCAATGTGACAAAATGTCGTTTCATATGGGAAATCTATCTGGATACAAAAATAAATAAGAATGAGCCTATCGGCATTCTTCTGTAAAGGTGCCTCAGGCAACAGACAATAAACAAAAGAGAATAAACATTTCATCACATTCGAAAGTAGGAGATAAGGCCTGATAAGATGGCCCCATGAATCAGAACAGATACGACGCTTCGATCGATAACTCTTGTCCTGCATATGTGCAACCCACTTTTTTGTTTTATGCATAAATATGAAGTCAATCAGTGTCGTCTGTTTCTTTCAGTTCTGTAACAAAAATGAAAGAGTCGTATCAGCAAATAAGTCGGAATAATTAACTCTTTACTTCATTTATTTTATTTAAGCAAATATCTCCCCCCACCACCACCACCACCGATAATAAAAATAGTTTGGATAACGAATCGTATTATACTTATAGCATTTCCAGTCTTTCTTATTTTCTTTTCTTTTCTTTCTTTCTTTCTCCTATATTTATTTTACCTCTCATTCGTCTAGCGTCATCATTCATATGTAATTGATACCAGGGTTAACTTGTTCGACTTTTCTGGTGCATTTTCTCATAACACATGCTAAGACGTTCATTTCAATGTCATTTTCGTTTGCAATGATCGTTTCCAAACTCTCATTTGATCCCTGCTCATATGGAAATTCAAGTTCAAATAACAAAGATAAGAGGATTATTTACCATTGAAAAAAAAAATCAAATCCTTGAATTAATACAATTAACCAAAGCTTTATCTTGTTATCTCAAAAGACAATTTTCAAAATTTATTTCATGGTTGACATCATTTTGTAAACACGTGACCAACTTGTGAGTGGCAAAGCACTGTCACAATTGAACAACGAATTCATTTTTTAATTCGCTTTTGTTTTCGTGTATATGTTTTAGTCATTTGCTAATTGATTTTTTCGTTTTGGCCTCGTAACCTTAACATTGAAAATGTATTTATGTACTTCTCAATGTCAAAAGGCGTAAAATGTTAAATTAAACAATGTTTCTATTTAAAGAAGACGATGAACCGAACTGAATTAAAATATAAATACAGGCAGACATAACATTTGATAGTTATTAAAACAAAAAATAAAAATAAAAAAATATAGCGAACTGGCCAAGAAAACCTCAAGAAAAAATAAACTATTGCGCCATCAAATTTGTCGCACTCTCAGCGTTCCACTTTTAATCATGCAATGTTTCTCATTAGAAAATGATAAGAATTTTGTATTTCACCAGACATAGAAGTTCAAATGTAGTTTTTTCAGTTGATCGTATCATGTGAATACATACAGAATTGATTTACTTAGAGCTAAAATCTCATCATCTCAAAATATTTTCAACATTCAATTGACTACCCACCAATCTTATTAATCCTTATCCTTGAGTGGCGTTTGGCCTTGTTAAAAATCATCTATCAGTAAAATAAAAACTAGTATTAGTTTCATATCTATTGTATGATTCCACACAATTTGTATTAGACTAACGATCACGCACGGGAATGAATAAGAATCAATGTGTACTTCTTCTCCCGACATAAAATCCTTATAAGCATTTCAATATTTATTTGAATAATGCACTAGATAAACACTAATATCCCCTGCTAATACCCGAGGACCTTTTTGCCACATTAAATGGTGGAACCTGTTTTGTGTCAATTGATCTTCCTGATGCATTCTTACAAATCGAAGTTCATGAGGACTCCAAGGAGCTCCTAACAATCAGCACTCACAAGGGATTATTCCGATACAACCATCTTCCTTTCGAGATTAAAACTGACCCATCTATATTCCAGCAGATAATGGATGTGATGCTGATAGGCATAACGAGAGCCACAGCATTTATTGATGACATCATCTCTGGCACATCCCAGGATGAACTCTTACAAGGCCTGATCGCTCTACTTGATAGGATCCAATAGTATGCTTTCCATGTACAAGCTAATAAATGTAAATTCTACCGAACGTCAATAAAATATCTGGGTTTCATCTTTGACAAAACAGGTCGACGACTAGACCCAGAGAACATATCAGCCATCGAAAACATGCCAGCTCGAACATACGTCAAAACTCTACGTTCTTTCCTTGGGTTGGTAAGTCATTACAGCTCATGACTTACACCGAATCCGAACTCCTCTCAATTACCTCCTGAAAAAAAGAGATTGCATGGAACTGGTCTGGAAGATCTTGCACGCACTTGCTCTAAATGTCAGCTAACAGCTAAATCCCCTCGAAAATCTACACTTTCTTCAGACCTATTCCAGATTCCCCCTGGTCGCGCCTCCACATAGATTTTGCAGGACTCACAAATGGACACTCCTTCCCTGTTGTTGTAGATACCTACAGCAAATGGCCCGAGATATTCCAAATGAACCACATTACATCTGAGGAAACAATTTCCAAACTTCAGAAGATTTTCAGCAGATTTGGCATTCCTGAGACTTTCATCTCTGACAACGGCACCGTTTTTAGCTCAGTCAAGTTTTCGACTTTCTGCCAGCAAAATGGTATGAACCACATTCGCACACCACCATTTCATCTACAGACGAATGGTCAAGTTGAACGTCTTTTGGACACCTTTAAAAGAGCCCTTTTCAAACTCAGGGGAGAAAGGACAACATCAGAGATACTTGAAGCCTTCTTGACAAGCTATGGGGCAACACCAAACATTAGCAGACCAAACAGTAGCTCACTAGCCGAATGCTTGATGAATCGGAAAATCCGATTACATATCCATGTCCTACGTCCAAAACCACATCATTCCACTAAGAGGAACGCAAAAATGGAACGGCAGTACAACCGCCACCATGGTTCACTCAAAAGAACATTCTTACAAGGTCTACAAAAGACTACCGGAACAACAAAGAGTCATGGACCCAAGGCTACATTGTACGACGAACCGGAAATGTAACATACGAGGTAAATGTCCAAAATTCAATTTGGGTTCGACACTCCAACCAACTGAGACCATCACATCTCGCAGACAGAATACCAGATCACTATATTCCACTAAACATCTTGTTGGACACCTTCAACTTGCCACAGAAGCTTCTCAGAATACTGAAGCTGGGGTGCAAGAACCTAATACCCGGAAGTCAGCTCGCACCCGTTGTCCAACACAACATTTGCAGGTGGATCCCCAACAGCGACAAAATTTAAAGGGGGGGTTGTTAGGATCAAACAAATTTATAACGCAAAGGGGAATAACTCTTTGCTTCTTTGGGCAAAGTTGCCTCTCTTTGTCCGTAGTCCTAAACTTTAATTTCTCGCGATTTCTCGTGAGATCAACGACCGGAAGTAAACAGTGGAGGGAAAACAGAGTGACTTTGAAAATGGCGAGATGATCATCATTTATCGTTCATCCATTTATCATATTTGGACTTCTAACTTTCATCTATTATGTTTGAATAATAGTTACGTGTTTGTGCGTGTTTCTTAATAAACGTGTATCGTTATGAAACAGTGAAACGTTTCCTTATTTGTTCATAAGTGTATGTTCTTTCCTCATGAGCTGCTACGTACCATCCTGAAGGACTGGACTCCCTGCGATAAAATATTTTATGTTATATTGATCTAACGCATCCCACGATATAACAATGGGGGAAAACCAGGTGGTAGAATTTTATGCAGGTACATAAAATAGCCGAAAACGAACATGTTGGAATTCCCCGTTACCGAAATCTCAGGCGATCAGCAATGAAACAATCTCATTCTGAAGGAGGATATAATGCCTGAGAAAACACGTTTACGATCAAGCCGAGCCATAAGGGTTTGATTACCAGTGGCGCATCTCCTGGTTTGCGAGAATGATGCCAAGGTAAACCTCAGCTGGTATGAAAAAGATATTAAAAGTGTACGTATCTATATACCATTGTCACAAATGGATAATTATCATTAGACTGGGCTGGTGTTCAGGAGAGATGAAGAAACGAATCAGATTAAATAGTAATACCACTTCTGTTACTAATATTCGTAAATAAATGCTTCTACGGAAGATATGTAAATATTACAAAGCATTCCTTTGTATATAGATAAACGTAGGTATGTAGGTATAGTTGCACGTGATTGACTTTTCGTGCAGACGACCGAAAATACTTTCATTGCGTGCAGAAAGCCAATCTTTATGGAGTGCCATTATTAACAAAAATATCTTTGAGCCTCTGTCTCCACGGGAACATCTTCCCCTCCCTCTCTCTCTCTCTCTCTCTCTCTCTCTCTCTCTCTCTCTCTCTCTCTGCTAATCTAAATCGACACTGGATTAAAAGAGGTTTGCTTACGCTTTCACGCTCCACCGACAATTTGCTATCCCGAGGCGCAGATTGGGGTCGAATAATGAAGCTTTAACCAGCGATGCGTAAATGAAATCTGTTAATGAAAATGTGGCCTGGTTTTCAGGCGTGTGATGATTTCGAACATCGCTTGTTTTATAGTCTCTCCACACTCATGTCTTTCAACCGCCGCTAGGTGGAGTAAGTGGTGAATGACGTTTTACTTGTCGTTGGCAGTCGCAACATATGCAACACATGGCAATAATGAAAATTCTACTCGACTTCCTTTTACTGTTTATCGAATATTTATACATGATTTCCAGTCGCATTCAAACGGTACTTCCCAGTTCAGTCAATACTGAATAAAGCAGACGTATTTGTAATTATTTGCTTTATAAGCGTATAATAATAATATGATTTTTATTTCGAAATAAAAAGTTCCATTTTGAAAATTTAATAAAATAATTTTGTACTATTTTTACATTACAATTAATCATGGATAGTTATTTTATAATATATGTGTGTGTACTATTATATAAAAGGAAATTTGTGTGTGTGTGTGTGTGTGTGTGTGTGTGTGTGTGTGTGTGTGTGTGTGTGTGTGTGTGTAATCCACTATTTTGGATGACAAACTACAAAATTACCCATATATATATATATGTGTGTGTGTGTGTGTGTGCGTGTGTGCGCGCGCGCGTGTGTGTGTGTGTGTGTAACGATCCGGGCTTGTGGTAGTTGCTTGTCTAGCCGCACTGATGAGCTGTGAAACAGCGAAACAGTACTGTATGTGGATGACTATATATATATATATATATATATATATATATATATATATATATATATATATATATATATATATATATATATATATATAAACTCTCGGGCATTGTTGTTGCGTTGTTACAAGTTCAGAAAAAGCTAATCGCATTCCTCCAAGAACTAGGGATCAATATCACCATTGACACTCACCTTGCTAACATGAACTTCTTAGACGCAACCCTATACCTGCCCAGCGACTTTACCAGACCATACTACAAGCCCATAGAGCAACTTAGATGTATCAATACCAAATCTTGCCACCTTCGCGTTTTTAAGAACCTTGTACTCAACATCAGTAAAAGAATTTCCCATCTTTCATCCAGTCTCGAGATTTTCTAACAAGCCGCTCCATATTATAATAAGGTCTTAGGAAAGCAGCTATAAGGATGAAATCTCATACATACACGCTTAATCCAACAAGCAACGTAGATAGATTTGGAAAAAGAACATTATCTGGTTTACTCCATCCCTATCCTTTGTGTCAAATATAACAGGCAATTTCTCCTTTTAGTAGACAACACTTTCCATCCACTAAAAAAAAACCATAAACTTTTTAACACATAGTGAAAATAAGTTATTCTTATTGCATTTACGTTGGCTGACTTCTCGCCTAAAAACTCATAGCTCCTCCCAACCTCCGCTGCTCATGCAGAAGAGGAGAAGTTTGCCCCAGCAGGAGGCTGCACAATTAAATCTAGAGTATATAAAGCCAAGGTCACTTCTGGTGTAGATTCCAAGGAAGAGGACATTTATATCGGAATTACTCAAGGAACCCTTAAACAGTGGCTCTGCGCTCACAATAATACTTTTAAACACCCCTCCCCCCAAAAAAAATTAACATTTCTCTGGCAAACACAATATGGAGACTCAAGGAGTCTAATATACCTTATGAAATTAAATCTAAACTCATTAATATGAAAATATACCCTTATGACCCAACTTCCAGGAATTGTTCAGTGAAAATGCAGCATCTTACAGGCAATCTTACATAGCCTGCATGAACAGCAAAAAATGAGATATGCACAGTGCTTTTAGAAAAGGAAATTTTTGCTTGATAAATGAACCAATAACAATATCACTTAACCGACATGTACCCTTCCCATACATAGATCTGAAGGCCCTCAATTTTTTAAAATAATATAAAACATACCCCCACCCTAAGATCATCCCTCTTAAAATATAATTCGTCAGGTACAATATACCAACCATTCTTCCTGTTAATTAAACATATTACATTAAATATCCATCACATACTCAGATATAATCAACATTAGCGCACTCAGAATGCCCACCTATCATTAGCAAGAAATATGAGTAAACTCCCCTTTAAAATTAAAATTAGTATATTAAATCCACTAGTCAAATACCCAATATATATATATATATATATATATATATATATATATATATATATATATATATATATATATATATATATATATATATATATATACCGAGCACCCATACATAAAGAATAAACCACCAAGTTTTAACCCGAATAGTTTTGATCTAACAAATGGTTTTGAATCTACTGATTCGTTTCTAATGTACAGAATGATCTATTAATGATTTCTAAATAATAATGTCATCGTTTTTATTGCTATTAATTTGCCATTAAAAAGCTATTGATTTAGCGAATAATTAAATCTACTGAATGTTTTTAATCTAGTGAATGGTTTTAATTATATAATGATAAATAATTTACCAAATGGTTTTAATCTACCAAATGGTCTCTAATCCAATATATGATCTAATCCTTTACCTTTACTCTAATAACGCGGTAAATCACATATTGGAAGAGCATCTATCGAGTTGTTATAATTGGGGTTAATGGTTAGATCACATATTAGATTAGAAACCCGTCATTAGATCGAAGAGGACCCAGCATATTGACTACGTGAAAAAGTGACAATCACACTCACAATCATGAATGTAGGAAGAAAAGTATGGCGTTCGAACAAAATGAAAGCAAATATCCTCCTCCAAAATATTCTGCGTTTAAGGAACTATTCTTCCCCAAAAATTATATTTATTAAAATAGCGTTTTAAAGACAGAACATTAGTGAGGGGTGCATGAAACATATCAAGGGCACGGCCTTAGTATTCCCTGCCTAATCCAGTGGATGCTTGATTGATTTGTAGTTCCAAGATTTTAGCGAAAAGAGGAGGAGACTAGAGTGATAGTTGAGTGTTTTTCATCAGAATTCTTAAATACTGGTATTACGGAGACAATTTTTCAGCTATCAAGGACGCAAGACTCGACAAAGCATTCGTTGAAGATTTTGGAGAAGACAAGTCTTAACTCATTTCCCTCTCAGTACAGGCCAATAGGTCTCCTGTGCATTATGAGTAATTTGCTGGAATCTGTGTTAAATAGAGAACTTTGTCAACCATCTTAGCAAAAATAACTTTCTTAGTGACATGCAATATGGTTTCCGTTCTGCTAGATCTACAGCAGATGTGCTTAGTTATATCTCATAGGATTAGCAAATCTCTCGACGGAGGTTTCCTCTCTAGGGCAATTCCTCTTGACATATCTAAGGCCTTTGATAGGGTATGGCATGAAGGTTTACTTCACAAGATCTCCAGCTATGGTATAGCTGGAAATGTCTTCTCAATTATTAAATCATTTCTCTGAAAGGTTCATAAGAGTAGTGGTTGATGGGCAGAAATCAGAAGCTCACAATATTAATGCTGGAGACCCTCAGGGGTCCATCCTGGACCCAACTCTCTTCCTGATCTACATTAATGATCTTCCAAATCACATCCTTACATCATTCGTAGACATTTATGCTGACGACACTACCATCTATGGTAGCACATAAAATACCGTAAACGACCAAGTTCTTTCGTATTCTCTCTCTTCTGATCTTGAACACGTGGCACAATGGGGAACGAGGTGGCTGGTTACTTTTAATGCATCTAAAATAAAGCTTCTATCTTTACATCATCAACGCTTTGATCCCCATCTGGCATCAATTGAAATAAATGGCTCTTGTCTTGGGAAGGCTCCATGTTTTGACAAGCTTCTGGGCTTGACCTTTAATTCTGATCTGAAATGAAACACATACATTAAATCCGTTGCCAAGTTCACTGGAAAAATGGTGAGATCTTTCTATCGGTCCAGTAGATATCTCACTGCTGATGCAATTCTCTATTTATGTAAGAGCCAGGTACGTCCAAGGATGGAGTACTGTTACCAAATCTGGGCAGGAGCTGCTAAAAAGGACTGATCTTGCCTTGATCAGAGTTAAAAATAGACTTCGTAGCCTAGTGGGGGATGGCCTTTTCTCTTCCCTGCAAGCTCTTTTTCACCGAAGAGATGTTGCGAGTCTGTCTCTGCTTTATCGATATTTTCATGGCAAGTGCTCGTTTGAGCTCCAATCTATAGTCTCCCCTCGCCAAACTTTCACAAAAAACACTCGTCTAGCTGAAAACACTATTAATAATTTTCCCCACTATGCCTAAACCTAAACGTAGATTCCATAAACAAAGCTTCTTTCTTAGAACTGCACGCCTGTGGAACTGTCTTCCGTTTTTCTTATTTTCAGTTGACTACAATATGGTTGTCTTCAAGTCCAACGTAAACAAGTTCTTGATGAGCCGTTTCACTTAAGTTAACAAATATACCGAATTTCCATTACTAACGATTACTATATTGTTCAATTGTCTACTGTACACTCTTTAACGCTTATCCTCGAGTGGCCTCTTGGCCTTGATACGTACTGATACCTATGTAAAAAAACAAACTCAACGGAGCATTTCTTAATTAATATAAGTCTCATCTCTCTTTCGTACCTACTTTTTACAGTAACTTCGCCCTCTCTCCCTTTTCTCTCTCCTCTCTCTCCTCTTTCACTCTTTTCTCTTCCTCTTCATTTTTTTCTCTTTCTTTTAATTATTCAAATAATTTTCTCTCTCCCACTACTTCCACGAATCGCTCTTTATTTCTCATGGTCCGATTTTCTGACGTCTGTAAGTGTATACAGCAGCTTTTTGTTGCCATCCTGTGTGCACAATGCTTTTAGCACGTCATACATGCCTTTTGTGACCTTAACGGATATCACGGTACAAAAAATTACCTCATTCAGCTTTTGTGATATCATTCATGTATACGATGACAAACAAGCAAGATAACAAGCAAAATAAACAAAGTTCAACGAGTATACAAGACTCTCCAAATCAGACAGTTCGTCTAATGCATGTACTATTCAACGCACGTGACCTAAAGGATAAAGGATCATCTAAAGTAAATCCGATATTCCCTTCGTTCTCTCTTTAATAGGAAATTAATCGAACCCTTACTACACAAATCGTTAACATTCACCACTTACAGCACTTCCTAAAGCGTGTTCCGCGAAACTATTCATGATTTTTATCCACGTTTACAAATTATTATACTTATTCCGAACAAAATGCCTCTCTGAAAATAAGTATTCTCATATAGAAGGTAACAAACATTTTCTATCTCTATTGATTAATCCTCTCACTCCATTCACATCACTACGTTACATTACTTACAGATATAATTATTTTCGCACGACTGTTATTTCCTGGGCAACCTATAACAGTTTTCGAACATAAATAATAGGCACTTACGCCAATTGATTTTAATTGTACTTTGCGTCATGACTATATTCGCAAAGTAAAGGAATATCACACTACTTGATTTTTACTATGGAACTCTAACTCTTTAATATTAATACATTTGCTTATTCTTCAAAATACCGAAAGGAATTATATAACATCTCATACACATAAACGCATTTCTTTTTTAAAATTTCATTTTTTGTTTTTGCAGTAATGAACATCGGTACATGTTAACATTTTCGGTTTTGTTATTTTACAAAACCGTACGGATGTCCATTATTGCAAAAAAAAAAAAAAGACACATCAGACATTTCCGAATTACATAAAGTAGTACATCTTTCATATACAATTACAAAGATAAACTGAAACATTATTCCAATTAGTTTCACCTATACAATTACGATGGTTAGTGACAGATTGCTTTATCTCTTTCATTTTCTTTGGTAAAATTAATGCAATAAAAAAATTAACTAAAATTAGTTTGAATTCAGTATTCCTTCAAATTTTACTCATATTTATGTTTTACACAAACTAGATTTTGTACTTTTTTCTTTTGTGTAAAAGAAATAATCCGAGAACATTTAACCCATTATTACTCTCTCTCTCTCTCTCTCTCTCTCTCTCTCTCTCTCTCTCTCGCTCTCTCGCTCTCTCTCTCTCTCTCTCTCTCTCTCATTAATTATAATTTTAGTGATTAAAATAGAAACTAATCTGATGTTTTATTTACAGATCTCTCTTGAATCTGTAAATAAAACATTAGATTAATTCCTATTTTAGTCACTAAAATTATAATAATAAAGGATACCGTTTTCTGATCCGATAAAATTACAAGGAATTATTTCCTTTATTTTCTACTAGCAGGCAGAAGTGTGTACCGGCGTTGCCCGGTGAACGTTAGTGGGAGCTATCGCCGGCCCAGTAAAAGAGCGGATACTGGCGCCCGTGGCCAAAATGAATGTACTGTAGCAAAGTAACAACGTTAGTATCTATAAACCATTCTTAACATGAGTGGTTGCTTATGTGCTGTGATTTTTCTGCGCTTTCATCTAACGTGTCAAATAAACGTAGGGTAGTGTGGCCTATTAGATAGCAGGTGTTACTGTCCGCCTGTAATCTATAATGAAAACAAAAGAATGACCTAAAAATTATTAGTGCATTTATTCCGGAGGGAACATTGTGTCACAAGGAAAAGAAACAACAAAAAAACACTGCGGCGGACCTGAACAATGATTCTTGTAGCCTTTAAATTTTTCCTTTTAACTTTGTCGTAATTTTTTCTGCCGATTATCATCGAGTACAGGCTTGATTTTCAGATTAAAAAAGAAATTTAAGATAGTATGTTTAATGACTGTAATAGTCGAGGATCAATTTGTTATGCTAATGTTCTGATAAATTAATAAATGAAGCACACACTTTTTTACCACGTCAGTTGTTAATGCTGCCCCTAGCCATTAAATGTTTCCTTTTTTTCTGTTGGTGAGGTGTATACACTTTTTTCCAAGATGTTGTGGTAATGTCAAAGCCAAGCGTGTAATCTATGATAAGCGCCGTAGAAATTTGCGAAAAATTGAAAAGGAAAAATCTAAATGCAAGTGGCAGCATTAACAACGAGAGTGGCCAAAAAGTGGGTGTTCACTGTCGAAGAACGTTATAATTCAAAATTTAAGCCTGTAATCGCTGATAAATCACCTGAAAAATTTACGAATAAATGAAAAATTAAAAAGTAAATGGTGGAAGCAGAATTGTCCACCAATTCTTGTGTTTTTTTTTTATTTGGCAATCTGGAAGTTATGTGTGCTTTAAGGATTCTAAAAGGGTAAACGTATCCAATAGTTGACCCTAATTGTATTGCCAGACTCTGCTAAATATTTGAAGCCAAATCTTTCAGAAAAACAGCTAAAAAAAAAAGGGGGGGCAAAATGACAACTATAGCCAGGTTTTCACAATAAAAAAGTGAAAAAAGCGTGCGTAAATATTTATGCATTTTTATACGTCATCATTGTTATTTTTTGTCTGCTGGTGTAAATTGGTAATGTTTTAAACCGATACATTTCATATATATTTATATATTGAATAGTTTTGCTTGCAAATAATCGCGTCTTCTTTATTATGATTGAGTCCGAAAATTAAATCATGACATTTTATTAAAAGAAATATTTTTCGGAAATAAAATTGTTGGCAACAAAAATAATAAAATAAGTTCGTTTTATTTCGTTCAATAAATTTTTTCGACCTAATAATTAAAAATGCAAATATCTAGGAGCTAACTTCTTAAATTCTCGAAGGCCTCGTGGAAGTCCCCTTGTGTGAGCGTGTCAATGCCCCTCGTCACAGCCTCTTTCATCTCATCAATTGTCTCATAATAACAGCCGCTAATGTTTTTCTTGAGCTTAGGGAATAACCAAAAGTCATGGGCTATAATGAGGGCAAAGAACTATCTTGATGCCCATCTTGGTCAAATAGTCTGTGATCTTCTCTGAGCATCCTTGGGACAAACTTCGGGCAAATCTTCCGCATCTTCAGTTCCTCGCAAATAAGTGTGTGTACAGTTCCCACACTCTTATCCATGAAATTCTTTATTCAGTCAACTCTGGTATTCTGATTTCCTTACTCTTCCCACACCTCTCATCATCTCTCACAGACTCTCGGCCTTCCTTGAATCTCTTATGCCACTCAAAAACTGATGTTCAATTCATGCAAGATGTTGATGGCACCTACCCTTACGTTTGGTTTGCAGAGAACCTTGTAGCGTTGTACGGGTCGTCTTGCTTGCCGGTGGTCGGCTTGTCGAATAGAACGTCATTAGGCATCCTTCCATTCGCTTGGCATTGTTAAACCACCGGATTCGACGTGGGGTCAGTAGAACGAACATGCTTGAGAAAGGGCGATTTTATTTAAGACACAGTTCTGCCAGGTGATTGCCAGGATTCTATTGTTGGTATTAGTAGTCAGCTTCTTGTTCTAGACCAGATGTTTCCAAGCTCTGGGTCGCGACCCCAAATGTCGTTAGGTGAATCATGAATTTATGGAATTTATAGTTACTTCACAAATAAATAATCTACAATATAATCGCAGTTTGTTGTACAAAAAGTGAATAAGATATCTTAAGGGTGCGGGGAAGGGGCTTCCTCGTTGCTTGCAAAGCGAGCAATGGCTGTTGCAGCTTTGTGGATACATTTTTGAAATTCAGCTTCCAGGGCGAGGTTACTCTAGATTGTTGAGTCGAGATATGAAAAGCCCTCGGATGTGTAATCGCCAATTGTTATGGCTGGGATGCTGCTTATATTTTGGCCGAGTATGTTTGTTATTTTTTAGACAGACGGTAATGTCAAAATCTCGGCATGCCTGTGCAAAGCAGCTAATGGATGTACTTTTCAGAGTGTGCTATCAGTGCTGCATCATCAACGGAGAGCATCTTACGTATAAGTATCTTTCGCACTTTGGTTTAGTTTGGAGGCGGGCAAGATTGAAAAGACTAACATCACTTCTGATGTGGAGGTAGACTCTATCATCCGATTTGTTGAAAGCGCAGGTTAACAGTAAGAGATTTTCAGAGCGAGTACAACCTCCTGTTTCAACACAGTCTTCATTAGGAAAGGGGTTGAAAAAGAACTGTTTTAAAATTGCTAGTGGTAATTGAAGGTTATGTAGCAGATTTGGGAGAGTAAACATCCGTAGACATGAGACGGGATCTTGAACTGAACTTATCTTTGGCAAAATCAATAAAATGGCAAGGCTTCATTCTGATAGTAGATGTCACTTCCGGTAAAAGAAAGGAGTGAAAGAAAATGAAAATGGCCAAACAAATATTTTCTTTTCAACGGTGAAGATCGAAAATAATATTAGGCATTAAATTAGTGTCCAATAATTTTCAAAGAGAACTTCTGGCTCTAATGGTAAGGATTAACCTGCCTTCCCTTATTTATGAAGAATAAAATTTAAAATTGTTGAAATCGATTGGAATTTTATTTTTAACTAGAAAGACTAATTGTGCCTTATATGATTGACAAAACTAATTGTTTTACGTAGCTTGTAGTAAAAATGGCAATTTATCACAAAAGTGCATGATCAGACAGACTTTAGTTTATATGAACTATTTTAAACTTGGTTCTGCGTCATATTCTGTCTGTGACTACAACATATGAATACCCATACATTGACAAAAGTGCGCATGTGCGCAATACATACAGATTAGTATCCAGTTCGATTGTGCGATGAGAAATAATTGATGAGATATTGATATTGGTTGGACAGAAGAAATGCCGCATTGGGACTCGGAGACAATATTACACCTGAATGGAGAGGGCGATAAAATACACCGGCTGTTACAGCACGCCATATTGCTCGCTTGGTTAGATTGCCCTATGTTTCTTTTCTTTTGTTTATCTTTTGTTGGACATTATATTATCTATTTATATCTTCTCTTATCATTACAATCAAGTAAACAAAATCTGAGTAATTACACGAGAATATGCACATTTGTACTAAACCCGTTGGGTCACAACCACTGACACTATTTATTCCACTTAGATTTTATTGCAAAATTCAAGTTTGTACCATATCTGCTAAGACAATTTTCTTGTATAACTGAAAGTAATGTCTCTTGATTATCCATAAATATTATACTTAGTTCGCTGCACTTTATCATAACAAAGGTCAAAGCAAAATTTCAGCCAGATTGGCTCAGTAGTTTCTAAGAAAACTTCTAAAGTAAATGTGGTATTTTGGTGACTAATCCCTATTAATTTCTAACTGTGTATCGAACGGATACTATAATACTTAAATCGCTTTACCTCCTCATAATAATGATCCATATAAATTTTCAGCCAGATTGGCCGAGTAGTTTCCGAGAAAAGGTTGAACGGACAGACAGATGGACGAACTAAGAGAAATCTATAATATAAAGGGCAAAAATCTATTTAAATATATGTATGTTTGTATGTCTGCCTAAAATTTTCTACAGAAACCTTTCACAAAATCGGTATCGTTTTGAAGCACGACCCTTTGGTCGACAAATATCGAAAAATTGGCTAAAAACATTAATTTCTTCACCCTCAACTGGGAACTTTTCTACGGGTAGCAAAAAATCATTCTTTCATGACAATTTAGTCAAACACGCATGCGCAGAAAACGTTCTTTCTTGAATTAGTTTTAAATATAAAAAAACGACCTAATTTCGCTCACGCGATCATAGACCAGTCCTTATAGTGGCACTGTCGTTATCTTAAGATTGCATGTTCGAGCCTAGATATCAGATATACTTTTTTTCGATTTTTAAAGTTTTAATATCGAAACAAAGGTTATTTATGTCATTTTCACGTTCGTTTTTTTTTTTCGATCACGTTCACTGTCCCACCCCCCCGATTTTTCATTTCCCATTTTAACTATGTTATTTATGCAATTGTTCGCTTATTCTTTATTTTGCATCACGTTCGCTGTTTTTTGTTGTTTTTGTTAGTTTATTTGTTTTTGCTTTACGATTTTAAAAAAAGTTATAATATTTAAACAGAGTTATTACGTTTGCCTATTCTTTATTTTCCATTTTGTTTTTATTTACCCTCTAAACACACCTCACCACACCCGGACAACGCCGGATATCCCGCTGGTATAATATAGGAGACATTCTATTGCTACCTAACTTAGATATGTACGAACACACTATATAAATTAAAGAGTAATGAATCACCCCTGAAAAAATCTCTTTTTATCTGAATGCACATAGAGACATTTAAAATATCAAAGAACTCAACGTTAACCCAACGTACAGTGAGGAAAGGCAAGATAAATCCGTGGATAACTTAATGAAAGATACGGACTTTCTTCAGTTTATAAAAAAAAACAGCTAATTAGAAACTTTACATTGATTTTTTTTTTCAAACATAACTCAGTCGCATAAGTGAAGAATATTTGAGCATACATTTTGTGTTATTAAGATGTATAGAAAATAAACTTTAGAGGAAAAATGTCAATACACTCAATTTTAGTATAATAATACCTTTGTGTTATCTCTGTCTCTCGATCTGTTAGTCTGCTTGCCTGCCTATCTATGATAAGATGCTATTGAAAGCCCTATACAAAAATCGAATACAGCTTTTTTAGTAGACTTTTATGAAGAATGTAATTGTGGCATATTTTATTAAAAAGACGCAATAATATCGTGGGGTCATGAAAGAGGACGTTTTACTGTGAACATTACAGAAGCTAACAAATAAGAATACTGTTGGTATTTTTTATCAACAATTATGTGTCATATTTGGGAATTTGTATTTTGTATAATATTTTATATGTATTTTATACTCTTTATTGACTTGGTTTTCAGATCTTTAATTTTTGTACGAAACTTGCAATTTAATAACAAAAACAAAACAAAAAAAATAATGCCAGCTCCTTGGGATTAACGTCAAAGATCCAATCACGAAAATTCTTTATTTTCGAATTAAGCCGGCATTGTAAATGGACGCGGTTTTCCAGCTCATCAATAGTGTGAATTCTCTAAGTACTCGCTTCCTTTAAAGAATACTCTGTGAGTTCCAACACAAAAGTTCGTCGCTGCTTAAGTTCCTGAGAATTTTGCGGTATTTGACCATTTTAAAAGAAGACGAAGTTATTTTTTTTATTCTTCCTTGGGCAAGTTTGTTAACGTAGCATTGGTGTGGGCGTTGGAAGAAAACGATTACTATTTAAAGAATTATTTAGCTTTTAAATTGCCAAGAGTGGTTTAGTCCATTGAGAATTGTGAGTACTTTCTGTTGTTTTTATTATTGTATTTGTTCAAACCTTTGTAAGTACTTGCCCATATCTTATGTATATTTCTATATTCTTATGTATATTTCTATATTCTTATGTATATTTCTATATTCTTATGTATATTTCCATATTCTTATGTATATTTCTATATTCTTATGTATATTTCTATATTCTTATGTATATTTCTATATTCGTTTAATTAAACGACAATTACTTAAACTTCTTTATACTGTTGTTTATTTTTTTATAGGATTTAGCGAGTACACTGTGTTTTCATTCTGTAATTTGGCGTTTTTGAATGCACGCAAAGGAAATATTTGCAACCTCGAACCTGTCCTCGGAAAATTTTATGTAAAATAAAGTCTTTTCCTCTTGATTTCAAACAAGATTATTTCAAACTTATTCTTTTCTCCCTTCTCCTTTATTTTATCGCCTTATTTTTGCAGCCATTTTTTTCTACTGTGACAAATTTATCTAAAAACGGATACATGGCCGGCAATACAAATAATAATAGGAGATTTTTAAGAATAATCATTCATCGGCAACATAGGAAATGTTTGCTAATAAAACCATAAATTTTAAAAATGTAAAGTTTAAATTAAAATTGCAGGTTTGTGAAACGCACGAGATTAAGTTTTTAGTTTAAAGTCAGCAACCAATTTCCAAATAAACTCAATCCTTGGGAAGCTGGTAATTCTAACAAAAAGAGAAAAATGTTTTATGGTTCAGTAAAATGTTAACGATCGTCTAAACCCGGGAGGAACATCGTTTAGAAAACGCCGGAAGAAAACTAACAGAATGCTCATCTAACTCAGCTTTGCGTTACGCTTTTAATACGTGTCAGTGTGACACGGATAAAACTCTAAACATTTAACATGCTCTCTTGACCTCTTGAAAATTGCTAGACATTGCAGACACTTTGAATCTGGTTAGTGTATCTATCTATCGTCACATTAACTTCATCGTATTAATATATCATCCCATTAACATCGTACATTTTTTTAAATTTAATTCCGCCACGATATCAGTGTACCTATGAATCAACAACATTCAAATTTATAAGCATTATTTCTTAATTACGTATTCTGCATTTACTTCTGATGTAATGTACAATATTATTTTGCATATGCATGTAAAATGATTATGTAACTCAACGTACAGTGAGGAAAGGCAAGATAAATCCATGGATAACTTAGTGAAAGATACGGACTTTCTTCAGTTAAAAAAAAAACGGCGAATTAGAAACTTTACATTGATTTCTTTTTCAAACATAACTCAATCGCATGTTATAAGAAAAGAAAACCAGACTGCGTCATTACTTGTGCTAGATATATAATTTTTATCGTATTTTAATTCACACCATATATTATTATAATTTGCCATCGATACATTCGGTTTCACGGAAACAAACTCAGCCTGCTGAACAAAAACACCTATATGTAACTGATTATGAATCACACATAGACACCTCTCTCTCTCTCTCTCTTCTCTCTCTCTTTCTCTCTTTCTCTCTCTCTCTTTCTCTCTTTCTCTCTCTCTCTCTCACTCACACACACATTGTTTTATGTTTATAATATTATAAGGAACTATAATATAGCATGTATATATTTTTTCAACAGTGCCCATTATGTGAGTTGAGTAAAGCCAGGTAATAAGATATGAAAATATATTCATGGCAATTAAGATATACCTTATTATATATGTATATATATGTATATATATAATATATATATATGTATATATATGTATATATATAATATATATATGTATATATATGTATATATAATATATATATATATATATAGTATGTGTGTATATTAAAAATAGCGTAAGAGAAGCTATTAATCTTCATATACTCGAATGATAAAAGAGGAAAGCAAATGAGATCAATATTTTCCCCATTGTGAATTCATCAATTTTGTCCTTTCTTTGTGAAGTAATCAGTTGCAGATGGAATCAAATATGAGCTGCTTTTCCAATTTCATCAGTTCAAATTGCAGACACCTGTCAGTTGGTGGACGTGAGTCGCTTTCCTAAATTCAATTAGTATGAAGATATTATTCTTCCCATTGAAAGGTAATTCAAACTCTATTATATCTTGTAGGAAGCGAATTAGTAACTATATCAGCATGCATAACTTATCTATCAATAGAACTTCTACAGTTAGCTCAATCGTTAAACCAGTGGGTAACAAATTTTAAGGTCCATAACTCCAGATGTGTAAAGCAAACTGTGACACCCATATAAGTGCCGAGTTATAATCAGTTCTAAGTAACAGTCTCCTGAAGCTACTAAACCACTAACTTCGTGTCCAGTAACCATCCATCCACAAAGTACTGACTCCCATCCTCTCACCCTAAATGTCATTTCGCCATCTTTAATCGCCGCGTTATTGAGCTATGGTCGAAAATTTTCTTCTTGGATTGTGAATAGCCAATTTCTCTTTAGATATAAGAAAAGGAATTACTCCTTTTCTAAATCTGGATTTTATTGATTCAAGTGACATCATATCTTGGATATTTACATTGACTTGTAGCTATACTGGGAAAATTAAACTCATCGAAGAGCATCTAAAATGTTAACTTAAAATACACATGGTGACAGTGAGGCATGCGAAAATGATAGTGAACGTGAAAATACAAGAAAGAGATTTTTTCTGTCAGGAGGTTAGGGTTAGAGTTTTAGTAGTTTTGGTAGTATTGTTGTTGTATTTTCCTGTTACAATAGCTTTCCTGAGAAAATATAAACCCATCGAAAACCACCTAAAATGAATATAAACCTAGCTTGATCTCTTGACCGTGACTCTCACCACTGAGCGTTGGTCAACCGTAATGCATATTAATTTGACAACTAATATTCAGCAATAAATTAGTTTGAAAAAAAAAAGAACGAAATATAATATCTCTATACTACTGAGAATTCAGTAGGAAATTACAAAGGTAAAATCATCATTTAAATTGTATGTATGTATGTATGTATGTATGTATGTATGTGTATGTGTGTGTGTATGTATGTTCAAAAGTATCGCAAAACATCTACATAAAACGCGATATATTCGCAGTCGTGCTAGATAGCGTAGTGATAGAGGTTTACGCTTTTTACCTATGGGGTCCCGATTTCTAATCTCGCTAGATTCAGCCACTCTGATAAGTCGTAGACGACGAAACACGTTTCAATGGATAATTATATTGTAACAATACATATGCCGCTCCCCATTTGGGCGTCCCCAACTCGCATTTAAATTTTTAAAAAATGCACATTCGTAGGCATTGTGTGTTGTCTATTAAAATGTCTGCCGAATGTGTGAATTCTGGTAACTTACACATCTGACCGTGCGGACGTTTCCCACAGGTTCTAAAACACACTATAAATTTTCTCTTGTGTTTGCTTTTATTATTTTTCTTGTCACACTGTATTCTTCCCGCATTATAACAACTTTTTAAAAGATATAAATATGTTAACATTGTTAGTGTATGCAATTATTAATGGATGAATTTCGATTTTTTTTTATTTATGATTCATTTATTTTTACGATGTTTACGGTTTTTTGGAACTTGAAGATACGCCGGCCACAAGTAATTACTCCGTCTCCATGTATTAAATATTGTTTTCCACAAAGACTATAGAATTCACAATTGGATTTAAAAGAGTGTTATGGTAGTAAAAAGAAAAAAAACGAAGCTACAAAGTTTAGAATTTAAAATGGCGAATGCACTTTTGATTCCAATCTCGTTAGAGTTACGTACCACTGTTTAGCTGCGCCCCCACTGCGGTAAAGTCAGTTTAGCGTTGAAGCTAAATGCGACTTTCTCAATGGGGAACTCTGGAAAGGTACTAAAATAGCCAAGAATTGAACCGTCAGCATTTCTCTAGAGGAACGCCTCAGACAACCAGCAATAAACTATGCTTAATGATGAGGTAAGACATGGAAAGGTGCATCTCGACAAAAAATGGTTTGATTGTTCAGAATAGACTCTAGTGTGTCAGAATAATGCTAGGGTGCATCTCAACTGATATGCTGTCCGGAATATCAAACGATAATTCGTTGTAATTCTGCTTAGATTGGATAGATAGATAGATAGATAGATAGATAGATAGATAGATAGATAGATAGATAGGAAATGGGTTATGTTTCAGTAAAATGGCCAAAAAAGATACTAAACACTCCAAATTCAACACCATAGGCATGAATAAACATCTCGGGATAAAGTGATATATTATGACTTTACATTATGACTTTCAATTCCCTTTCAAACAACAGAGAGACTTTGTGTAAACGAATGACTATTTAAAATCTGGTTTCATTGTGAGAGAATCTGGCCTGATGACGCTGCTTCTCGAAAACAATTGCAGCAGAAATATGCATTCACATATGTAGCCAATAATGTTTGCATGAATATATATATATCATATTTTCTAAATAAATATTAATAATAGTGTATATATATATATATATATATATATATATATATATATATATATATATATATATATATATACACACACACACACATACATAATAAGACAAGAGTATGAAATGAAAAACTATATATAGGTAGATATAGAGTGGATCATTTATTTAATAGTGGAATACAGGCAAACTTTGGGGGATAGACGGGACTCTTTATGCCAGGGCATTTCGAAGCCTAACGCTTCTCATCAGAAGAGCAGAGAAGGTGCTAGGTAGAATGGGGGAGATGCGGCGTCTAGCGTAAGGTCCGTTAGGGATGAAAAGGATAAGAGGAGTTATAGAGTGCTGGGGGAAGCTTTAATGGGTTCTAAGTAAATAAGGAGAAGCTTATTATATATAGTATGATATATAAGAATATAAATTGTCTTTAACATAGTATAGAGATTAATTGGTATATGTATTATGGTTGAATAGGAGGTGTATTGCTGCTGTGTGGTAATTAATTTTAACGGTTTATGATGTGGTGTCTATCTTCTATAGAGTGGGTAACTTTTTAATTAATTTGGCGGGGGGGGGGGGTAAGTAAGGTTGTAAAACTGAGAGGTAGTATGCGGCAGTATATTTATAATTTTCTGCTGTTATGATATAGGAAATATGATCATGAGGGGTCGGTCAGGGATTAGGAAGGAAATGGCTATGATTGCTTATAATATGAAGTAAAAGGTTAAGTTAATATTGATGTTAAAATGGGGTAGTAAGGGAACCATATTGGTAAAAATATACCAAATAGTAGTAGGGTGATTATAGTAGTATGGTGGATAATAGTAATGACAGTTATAATAATTGTCGCAATAATAGATTTGGAAATAAATTTTTTTTTTTTTTTTCAATATTTTAAGCAGATTTGACACTCAGCTATCAGATTTTTATGGATCGCTCGGTTTTTAATATAATGTAAGCAGATCTAGATGTGTATAACTTACGACAAAACTTGCTGAGTATGCGCTGTTTTACGGTTGTTGTAAAAATGGAACGGAACTTAAATTTCGCTCCGTTTTAATCTTTTTTTTAATTGTGCCCCCCCCCCAAAAAAAACGAATATAATCAAAAGAATAACATTCAACAGTTGTATTTTATATATATAAAACACAAAATATTAAAAAAAATATATAAAAAAATAAATAAAAAAGTTATTAACGAAAGGGAAATAATTCCGTTTTTAAACGAAAAAAGTCAGTTTGGGTATATCTTTGTGTTATTTTTTACATAAGTCCAACTTACCGTTCACATTGGAAATGTCGACATTTATAGGTTGTCGGGTACGTTTACAACGAATAAACACTCCAATCTACCCATGTTAAGAACGGCTTTCGGAATAGACGCCCCTAACCTTGTCAGCATATCCGAAAACCTATAAAAGTTGACATGTCCAATGTGAACGATGAGTTGGACGTAATGTAAAAATGTACCGAATTTAAAAGGGAACGAAATTTAAATTTCCGTTCCATTTTTACAACAACCGTAAAGCAGAGCATTCTATGCAAATTTTCCCTAACTTAGTGTATTAATTTTATTTATTTTTTTAAGTAAAAATAATATTTAGGTTTGGATATAAATTCCTAAACTCATTTCACACTAAATAATTTAGGTGACTGAAAAAGGAATTTAATTGAATCTTTAATTTCCTGAATAGTAAAAAGATGATCCACAATAATCGATTTGCTGCTAATATCCAGTTTTTAGGTACGGGCAAAAATAAACGAAAGAATAGGGGGGGGATAGTTTTGAAAGCCGATTTATCATATTTTTTTTGTGGGTTTTCGACAACTTTTTGATTGTATTTGAAAGATTAAGGACTAAACTTAATTTCCCAAAGGAGAAAATATTTGTACACGTGAAAAAAAAAGTTATGAAAAATGTTCTCACAGCGAGCTTACCAATTCAGCTAAATTTTTAAGTTAAATAAATTCATTGTAAAAGTCCTTTTAGAGATGAATATTAGTTTTCTGCATTTATTTCAAAGGTAATTAGTAAAGCCCTAAGATATTGAATTAAATAAAAAAAACGCCTTGTTTGTACTAAAAATAGCTGAATTAGCCCCACAACCGAGTGTTTTTGCCGTTCGCATAAGCACGACAAACCGTACTTTTGGAAATACGGAATATATGGAGGCCCAAAATCTGAGACAGTCGAAAAGCTGTCTGAGAATGATGTCATAAAAGGAAGGAGGGGTGCTGGGTTTTTTTGTTGGTTTTTTTTTTTTTTTATTAACCAAACTGGCATCCCCCTCCGTAAAATTCTATTGTAAATTTTGTATAAATTTTACCATTTTTTAATTTAATTATTTTTCTATTTCCTGTTCTTAAATTAATTTTAGCGGAATTATACAACCATCACCCCCATGCGAATTTCTATACTGATAGGTTTTTTGAAATTTTTTCACTGGATTATTATTGATTGGACACTAATTAACCAGATTATGAAAAAAATTGAAAAAAAAAATAATTTTAACATTTGAAAGGGGTGCTCACTTTTTAATTACCACGTTCTGTCTGGTAAATCGGTCACCCTTTTTTTTCTAAACACGGAAGTGTCTTCGGGAGATATAAAAGGGTCTCATGTTGACGAAGCAATGTATTGGGAGGCATACGGGATGGAAAATTATTAAACATTTCTCCAGCATGTTAGTGAAATTTATAATACTTAAAAAAAAATTTTTTTTTAAGTTTTGAAAATAAAAAACCTCACCTTTCATAAAAACAGATAAATTATTGTAAAGAAACACCCACAAACTCACCTTTCATAAACAAATTATTAAAAAAAAACACCCACAAATTCACTTTTAACTAAACAAGTTAAAAACAAAAAAAAACTCGAAACTTTATTTTCATAAAAACAATTTTAAAAAGTCATGTTCATTCTAGTTTTTTTCTTTGAGAAACAAATATATTTCCGACTTACAATTTCTATGGTTGCGATATACCCGCGTTTTTATTGCTTACAAAATGGTGACTGGTTTATCAGAACGTTGTAACTAAAAAGTGAGCACCCCTTTCAAATGTTGAAATAATGTTTTTTTTTTGTTTTTGTTTTTTTCAATTTTTTTTCATAATCTGGTTAATTAGTGTCCAATCAATAATAATCAAGTGAAAAAATTTCAAAAAACCTGTCAGTATAGAAATTACGCATGGAGGAGTGATGGTTGTACAACTCCACCAAAATTAATTTAAAAACAGGAATATAGAAAAATAATTAAATTAAAAAATGGTAAAATTTATACAAAATTTACAATATTATATAAAAATTATGTTACGCCGAAAGTTTCACATTCTTGCGAGCAAGGAAATTATTAAACTCTTGCATATAAAAATTCTGCGAAATCTGTAATTTAAAAAAAGTAGAAATAATTTTGCTATTATAATTTTTTATATAAAAATATTAAATAAACAATGCTTAATTCAATGATAATATCGGTAGTTCGATAAATTCATTTTTCTTCGAGTTATATCGAATTCATTAATACGGACTTCAGGGGCTTTTCTCATAATGTTCCTGTAACAATTATTATTGTTTTTTTTTTGTTACAAATTACGATACTTTATTTATATAAAAAATAAATTCTTGCGTTTTTTATTTACTACTGAAAACCATTACTTTAGTAAAGGTATTTTTTGTTTAAACAAAATAATACATTTTCACTAATATTTAAACAAAAAATAATTCCGCGATCATTATTTGATAAATACTGAAATTTTCATTAAAATTGGTTAATTCCTGATTTTTGGTGAATTTTTAAGTAAAGCGAGGGATCAAAATGTTTATACATTTTAAGCGTCGGCATTCATTTTGCCTGTAGGAAAGCGACCACATGTAGTTAATTTAAATTAAATTTTAATCACATGGTTACATTATAATCACGTGATTAATCCATTTAAAATTTACCGATTAGAATCTGATATTTAAAAAAAATATTTCATACAAAATGATAAGAATTTGTTTACATTAAGCGAGACAACGGTCTGTCGGGGTGAGACCAAAAATAATTTAAGTGATGTCACGCGCATGCGGTCATAAATAAATGTCCCCAAATAAAAAATCGCAACATCGGAACAAAGAAAACAACCTATTTATTAAAGAAAAATTAAGTATAATGTTATAATTAAACAGAGATATATAAAAACACGCATGGGTACAGTAAACATATTATCCCAAAATGTCGAAGCAATCGGTTCAGTTATATATATATATATATATATATATATATATATATATATATATATATATATATACTAGCAGAAGTACCCGTCGTTGACTGGGTTCAAAAACAGCATACAAACAATGGACTGTGATTGATGAAAGTATGATCGGTTATGAAAAGGAGGGGATTGTAAAGAGATAGGTTTGATACTCAAAAGTTTTACCCTGAGAAAAATATGATGAAACTAAAGATAATTTTCGCGAAAATATATAAGAGAGTTCCGTCAACGTAAGGAATATTTATAAACATATTTTAATGTTTTCCGTTATTTTGTGCTTGAGGAGGATGGCATGTGTAGTTTATATAAAAATTCATTTAAGTAGTTATCGCCTCAAATTTCGTTTTAATTTCGGTTCGCTGAAATTATTTCAAATAAAGAAAGACACGTGAGCCGGATTTTTTCCTTCTTTTGACACGATAACAAGTAACGTTCTTATTTTTTATTATTTATCTATTTTTGAAAGAGTGGCACGTGCAAGTTGAGAAGGAAAAAAACAGAGTTATGCAAAATTTGTGTCGAGAATTGTCTGAAGTTCCGACATTTTTTTTTTTTTTTTTTTGCTTTCACTTTAATAAGACCGTGAATTTATGAGGTGAATTTATTCGACACAATATGATTCAACTCCAAAAAATAAATAAAAGCTAACGTGAATTAAGATTAAAGTTAAGGTGTTATTGTAGACCCTCACCCCTTTTAAAACACCTTGTTAAACTTTGTGACATATTTCCATTCTATGGAGGTCAGGCGCGAACGAACACCCCATAATTTTATGATACTATATTTTTCAAACTGAAACATAATTATCAAAGTATACTTACGCAAATAGATATGAAAAGTCTTTATAAAAGTTTGTGCCTATTTCCATTCTATGGAGACCAGGCGCAAACGTAGACCCCACAATTTTATTATACCATCCCTATTTAAGTTAAAACATACTTATCAAATTATTATTATGTACATCTATATCAAAAACACTTGTAAACGTTTTTTTCTTAATTTTTAAATTTTTTATTTCCATACTTTGTGGACCAGGCGTATACGCAGACCCCACAATTTTATTGAATCATCATTATGCCAGATCAAACGTACCTATTCGTGTGTCTCGATACATCTTCTATTATTATATGTGATCAGTTTTTTAAAATAGTCAACCACATAGAGCCTATTCGTGACCACACACACACACACACACACACACACACACACACAAATTTTTTAAACGTTTACAAGTGTTTCTGATATAGATGTACATAAGAATACTTTGATAAGTACGTTTTTACTTAAATAGGGATGGTATAATAAAATTGTGGGGTCTGCGTTCGCGCCTGGCCTCCATAGAATGAAAATAGGCACAAATTTAATAAAGACTTTTCATGGCTATCTGCGTAAGTATACTTTGATAATTATGTTTCAGCTTAAAGAAATATGGTATAATAAAATTATGGGGTGTTCGTTCGCACCTGACCTCCATAGAATGGAAATATGTCACAAAGTTTAACAAGGTTTTTTAATATAGATCCACAGAATATTGTAATAAGTGTTTCAGTGTGAACAGGTATGGTATAATAAATTATGTGGTTTATCTATTTTATTCTTACTTTCATCATATTTTGCTTTGGTTTTGATACCCTCAAATTCAACCCAAATTTACAACCCTTCCTTTTCATAACCTATAATGCTTTCATAAATCAGTGTCCATTTTCTGTAGGTTGTTTTTGAACCCAGTCAACGATGGGTACTTTTGCTAGTATATATATATATATATATATATATATATATATATATATATAGAGA
Source organism: Euprymna scolopes (assembly GCF_053919585.1). NCBI lineage: Eukaryota > Metazoa > Mollusca > Cephalopoda > Sepiida > Sepiolidae > Euprymna > Euprymna scolopes. Next base: position 82,486,027 of record NC_136505.1, on the reverse strand, counting down.
GAGAGAGAGAGAGAGAGAGAGAGAGAGAGAGATGATATTTTTCTTCAACGTATTGCCATTAAACAGAATGCAACATCTTCAACGATGCAGTTTTAGACGATCAACCCTTACAGGCTTTACTTTCTCACCTTTTGAAAAAGAATTAGTTTTTTGTTAATGTCGATGGGGTTGCATGGGTATTTTTGTAGACCAGAGTGATATTCCTTTTTAGGGCGGTGGCTTTTAAAATCATATTTTCACAACCTTATGCATATTGGACCACATTTACGGGGACTTAGAACAGATGACGACGATGATGAGGGAGACATTTATACAGACTGGGATGCTTCTTGGGGACTTCATATTATTAATACAGACTGCATGATATGATGCAACAGTTCTTATACACATATAGAGGGGAGGAGATACTTCACTTATGATTATGGTGGGGAGGACACATGATGCTTGGAGGAGGTTACACAAGAGTTCGTTATAAGATGATGATAAACACATTTACCTTTTCTGTTGTAAGGAATGACGACACAAGACAAACAATTACAAAGTTTCTTTATTTATCGGCCGATCGATAATGTCAGGAATTCAGCTTGTATGGCTACATTGGTCTACTCTTTTCCCTTCGCTTCTGAGGGACTTCCACTCTCCAACTCTCTATCACCGTTTCTTGACTGATCAACTGCAACTCATCAACTGATTTCTAACTTCGGACTCTTAGATTCCTATATTGAGAAATCTCCTTTGTTTATGACGTCAGAAGTGTGGTTTTCAAACGTGAATAATTTTCACGTGGCGTTACATATGTTTGTCCAAACACACTTTTGGCAAACAAAAGAATCCTCAATTCTAATTCTAACCTATTTTTAAACAATATATTTTTAATTTGCATTGTCCATTCTTTTAACTGACATATTTAATATTCAGATTTCTAAAAGAATGGACAATCGACTCTTTTTCTGACATAAACAATATTTAACTATTTCTAATAGAATTAACAATGGACTTAATTTCTAACACTCCATTTTCCATTATCTTTAACACTTGCCTACAGGGTTCGATCCTAGCCTTATCCTAATATCATTTTAATTTATCTAGTACGTCTTCTTACTTTCATGTAGCAGTGTCACATTTTTCAGCCGTGGGAGAGTATAACTAAATCTTCAACGGGTCTTGAATACGACTACAGTTTGAGATTACTATTCGATAATCCACACTTATACAAGAACTAGAAATGCTTTTCACATTTTAACTTATTGTTGTGAATCGCAAAGTGATAAAGAAAGTATTTTCTTACGCAGGTGAAAATGAGGGCAAAGGCCGAGCCAATTTGGAACTGTTACAGCGTCGATTGGGTCAGAGCCCAACCTGATGCTGATGTAATGACTAATACGCGATGGGAAATCTATGCGACCAATAAATCTTGTCGGACACTCGCCAAGACGTATACATACGTAAACACTTGCTCATATGATATTAATATGTATATTTCCAACACACAGACAAACACGTTTTAAGGAACACGTACACACATAAACACTCGCGTAGATGTGTACTCCATCCAACACACACGTACACATTTACAACCACATAAACATATGCTTATCATGCAATCAATGTGCGTATCCTAGTAAACATACATACAAGCAAACATACACATTAACACTCACAAAAATCCTTGCTAGGCTATTCGGCATTGCCTGAAGGCCGCCTAAATAACAAAGCAAAAGAGTTTTTTTTTTTTAATTTATGCATAACATATATGGTTAAACTAAAACATTTATTCGTAGGTTCAAGAAACAAGAGAATAAAAACTTCATTAGTGAAAAGCAACGATGTTTTTTGTTAAATGTATCTTTAGTCTTGTTACTTTTTGAACACGCCTCATTATTTTGATAAAAGTTTATTTATTTGCCCCCTTTATTAAGACATCTTTTTATTAATACACCTTACTTTTATGCATCTTCATTTAATGCATCTTCATTTAATGTATCCTCATTTACTGCACCTAATGTATCTTCATTTACTGCACCTAATGTATCTTCATTTAATGCATCTCCATTTAATGTATCTTCATTTAATGTATCTTCATTTAATGAATCTTCATTTAATGAATCTTCATTTAATGTATCTCCATTTAATGCATCTTCATTTAATGCATCTTCATTAATTCATCTTCATTTAATGTATCTTCATTTCATGCATCTTCATTAATTCATCTTCATTTAATGCATCTTGATTTAATGAATTTTCATTTAATGAATCTTTATTTGATGCATCTTCATTTTATGCATCTTCATTTAATGTATCTTCATTTAATGCATCTTCATTTAATGTATCTTCATTTAATGCATCTTCATTTAATGTATCTTCATTTAATGCATCTTCATTTAATGTATCTTCATTAAATGTATCTTCATTTAATGAATCTTCATTTAATTTATCGTTATTTAATGCACCTTAATTTAATGCATCTTAATTTAATGTATCTTCATTTAATGCATCTTCATTTAATGCATCTTAATTTAATGTATCTTCATTTAATGCATCTTCATTTAATGCATCTTCATTTAATGTATCTTCATTTAATATATCTTTATTTAATGCATGTTTATTTAATGTGTCTTCATTTAATGAATCTTCATTTAATGCATCTTCATTTAATGTATCTTCATTTAATGGATCTTCATTTAATGTATCTTCATTTAATGTATCTTCATTTAATATATCTTCATTTAATGCATCTTCATTTAATGTATCTTCATTTAATGCATTTTCATGTAATGTATCTTCATTTAATGTATCTTCATTAAATGCATCTTCATTTAATGCATCTTCATTTAATGAATCTTCATTTAATGAATCTCCATTTAATGTATCTTCATTTAATGTATCTTCATTTCATGCATCTTCATTAATTCATCTTCATTTAATGCATCTTCATTTAATGCATCTTCATTTAATGTATCTTCATTTAATGAATCTTCATTTAATGAATCTTCATTTAATGCATCTTCATTTAATGTATCTTCATTTAATGTATCTTCATTTCATGCATCTTCATTAATTCATCTTCATTTAATGCCTCCTGTATTTAATGAATTTTCATTTAATGAATCTTTATTTAATGCATCTTCATTTTATGCATCTTCATTTAATGTATCTTCATTTAATGCATCTTCATTTAATGTATCTTCATTTAATGCAACTTCATTTAATGTATCTTCATTTAATGCATCTTCATTTAATGTATCTTCATTTAATGTATCTTCATTTAATGAATCTTCATTTAATTTATCGTTATTTAATGCACCTTAATTTAATGCATCTTAATTTAATGTATCTTCATTTAATGCATCTTCATTTAATGCATCTTCATTTAATGTATCTTCATTTAATATATCTTTATTTAATGCATCTTCATTTAATGTGTCTTCATTTAATGAATCTTCATTTAATGCATCTTCATTTAATGTATCTTCATTTAATGCATCTTCATTAATTCATCTTCATTTAATGCATCTTGATTTAATGAATTTTCATTTAATGAATCTTTATTTAATGTATCTTCATTTAATGAATCTCCATTTAATGCATCTTAATTTAATGCATCTTAATTTAATGTATCTTCATTTAATGCATCTTCATTTAATGTATCTTCATTTCATGCATCTTCATTAATTCATCTTCATTTAATGAATCTTTATTTAATGCATCTTCATTTTATGCATCTTCATTTAATGCATCTTCATTTAATGCATCTTCATTTAATGTATCTACATTTAATGCATCTTCATTTAATGTATCTTCATTTAATGTATCTTCATTTAATGAATCTTCATTTAATTTATCGTTATTTAATGTATCTTCATTTAATGCATGTTTATTTAATGTATTTTCATTTAATGCATCTTCATTTAATGCATCTTCATTTAATGTATCTTCATTTAATGCATCTTCATTTAATTCATTTTCATTTAATGTATCTTCATTTAATGTATCTTCATTTAATGGATCTTCATTTAATGGATCTTCATTTAATGCATCTTCATGTAATGTATCTTCATTTAATGCATCTTCATTAAATGCATCTTCATTTAATGCATCTTCATTTAATGAATCTTCATTTAATGTATCTTCATTTAATGTATCTTCATTTAATGCATCTTCATTAATTCATCTTCATTCAATGCATCTTGATTTAATGAATTTTCATTTAATGAATCTTTATTTAATGTATATTCATTTAATGAATCTCCATTTAATGTATCTTTATTTTATGTATCTTCATTTAATGTATCTTCCTTTAATGCATCTTCATTTAATGCACTTTCATTTAATGCATCTTCATTTAATGTATCGTTATTTAATGTATCTTCATTTAATGCATTTTCATTTAATTATCTTCATTTAATGTATCTTCATTTCATGCATCTTCATTTAATGTACCTTCATTTAATGCATCTTCATTTAATGCATCTTCATTTAATGTATCGTTATTTAATGTATATTAATTTTATGCATCTTCATTTAATGCATCTTCATTTAATGCATCTTCATTTAATGTATCTTTATTTAATGTATCTTAATTTATTGCATCTTCATTTAATGCATCTTCATTTAATGCATCTCCATTTAATGAATCTTCATTTAATGTATCTTCATTTAATGCATTTTCATTTAATGCATCTTCATTTAATGCATCTTCGTTTAATGCATCTTCATTTAATGCATCTTCGTTTAATGAATCTTCATTTAATCTATCTTCATTTAATGTACCCTCATTTAATGTATCTTCATTTCATGCATCTTCATTAATTCATCTTCATTTAATGCTTCTTGATTTAATGAATGTTCATTTAATGCATCTTCATTTAATGTATCTTCATTTAATGTATCTTCATTTAATGTATCTTTATTTAATGTATCTTCATTTAATGCATCTTCATTTTTTGCATCTTCCTTTAATGCACTTTCATTTAATGCATCTTCATTTAATGTATCGTTATTTAATGTATCTTCATTTAATGCATCTTCATTTAATGAATCTTCATTTAATGCATCTTCATTTAATGCATCTTCATTTAATGTATCTTCATTTAATGCATCTTCATTTCATGCATCTTCATTTCATGCATCTTCATTAATTCATCTTCATTTAATGCATCTTGATTTAATGAATCTTCATTTAATGTATCTTTATTTAATGTCTCTTCATTTAATGTACCCTCAGTTTAATGTATCTTCATTTAATGTATCTTCATTTAATGTACCTTCATTTAATGTATCTTTGTTTAATGTATCTTCATTTAATGTATCTTCATGTAATGTATCTTTATTTAATGCATCTTCATTTAATGTATCTTCATTTAATATATCTTTATTTAATGTATCTTCATTTAATGTATCTTTATTTAATGTATCTTTATTTAATGTATCTTTATTTAATGTATCTTCATTTAATGTATCCATTTAATGTATCTTCATTCAATGTATCTTTATTTAATGTACCCTCAGTTAATGTATCTTCATTTAATGTATCTTCATTTAATGTATCTTCAGTTAATGTATCTTTATTTAATGCATCTTCATTTAATGTATCTTCATTTAATGTATCTTCATTTAATGTATCTTCAGTTAATGTATCTTCATTTAATGTATCTTCATTTAATGTATCTTCAGTTAATGTATCTTTATTTAATGCATCTTCATTTAATGTATCTTCATTTAATGTATCTTTATTTAATGCATCTTCATTTAATGTATCTTCATTTTATCTATCTTTATTTAATATATCTTCAGTTAATGTATCTTCATTTAATGTATCTTTATTTAATGCATTTTCATTTAATGTATCTCCATTTAATGTATCTTTATTTAATGTATCTTCATTTAATGTATCTTTATTTAATGTATCTTCATTTAATGTATCTTCATTTAATGTATCTTCAGTTTTAAAGTTCGACCTTTCAGACAACAAGTATCGAAAAATTGGCTGAAAACATTAATATCTTCACCTTCAACTGGGCACTTTTCAACAGGGGGCCGCTTTTTTCGCCGATATTTTTGAAAGTCATCCTCTCCTTTTAATTGTCTAGCATTAATTTAAACCTACGTCACTTCCGGTTTGGCGGTGGTCGTAACACCAAAGACGCCAGGTTTTTCCCCATTCTTTTCCTCCTTCGCAGTACGGGTTTGAACCTGCCTTCCTACTACCACTTTTTTATTTTTTTTTTTTTTGCTCAACATACACCACCAAACACCCGGGCAACGCCGGGCTGAAATGCTAGTATAATATATCTAATATACAATGTTATCTTGTCAAATTTTCAGAATCAAACCTAAATAGCATTAACCTGACAAACCGATTGTTTTATTTTTTATAAATTGTCATTCAGTGTCTTTAGTTAAATATCTTCTTCCCCGTTGTTTTTTAAATACACTTCGCATAATGCATTGTCCCTATTTAATGCATCTTCATACTAGATACATTTTGAACATGTTTTGTATTTTGAAAAACAAAAGCTAAGTTAAATTTATTGTCGTTGTTAATTACATCATTTTATTTAGCTTTTTTTTTTATAGTTTATTGCATATGGCATGAAGTTTCCTCAGTCTTAGTATTTTTTGCAACAAGGGTGCTCTTACCTTTCTGTTTTTTGGGGGTTTTTTTTTAGATCAGAATTGGTTATTCGTATTATTTGGCTTCTTCAGACTACTGCTCTCAACCTGAGTGTGACGTTTACAACGTTTCGGTCGATGTAAACTGCGACCTTTTTCTGCATGATACATCTGAAGAAGGCCGTAGGTTATATCGACCAATATGTGAAAATAAGATTCGAGATAAGAATAGTAGTTCGAAGAATCAATACCATACAAAAGGTGCTCTTGGAAGGGGGGGGGGTCTCCATATTAAAAGCCAATCGCGATTCTAACTTTCCATCGTGTGAAGGAAAGTAAATAGACAATTACTTTCTCTTTCTTGTGAATTTATTGATTTATTGCCTTCGATAAGGCCATACAAGTATTGTTATTCCAATCCAGAGTGTTTCTTTTGTAGAGGGAAGCTGAATATATTATGCTGTTTTTATTGTTGTTGCTACTGTTTGCATGGATAAGATCACAAAAAAATATCTTTTTAGTTCGCGGGACTGGGAATAAATAAAGAATGCCACAAAATGAAAATTAGACTTATACAGGATATGAACCTATGTCTTCTGAAACATAGGTTTGTATCTATTGTGGCTCTAGGAAACGGTCATAAAGAAAGACGCGAACAAACAGGTTTAGATAGAAAGAATATATTGTACAAGAAAGTAAATACAAGGAAAGATGTCGGTACTTTCTGACTGGTAAGTTAGACAGTCTGCAATCCCACATTAGGTCGTGATATTTCCCCACAAGAGCATTAGCCTTGTAGTTTATATTATGGTAAGCAAAGTACATTATGAGGGAATAAATAAGTCCCCATAATAGTACCCTATACAAGTATGGCCGCCTACGCGAACGTTATTTTAGATCGCTTGACTAGCGAGCAGTTATTTTGAAAAGAGTCAGGTACTATATAATGAGTGTTCTTTCTTTTTTCGAGACATTAATTTTTTTTCTTCTCTTCCTTCTTTTCCTTATCGTTATTGTTGTTGTTGTTGTTGTTGTTGTTGTTGTTGTTGTTGTCGTTTTTGCTCTTATTATTGTTGTTTTGTTGTTACTGTTTTTGTTATTTGTGTTATACTTGTAATTTTCCTTTTTGTTTTCTTTTTAATTGATTTTTCTGTTTAATATTTTATCATTTTTCTGTTTTCTGATTCTGTTTAATATTTTATCATTGTGAGCTTCGCTAATTTCTAATTTTTCACGACAACTTTAATTATTATTTGAATATTTCATATTTTAGAGAAAATGTCTGAGTCTCTTATTATAGTCACTGTATCGTCTCTCTATATATAAATAATATAGATAAGCCGGTATCACTATTATTATAAAATATGTTTATCAGATTGTGCAGACAAAAGGCATAAAAGACCTAATGCATCTGCAAAACCAAGGGCGCCCATCGACAGATCATATAAGATATTACATTAAACCCTTTCAGAATAGTAGAGTTATCTAAGTAATTGATATGGAATTTAACTTTTTATAAAGTTTATAATTCATTTTTAACAGATGATACTGCAGTGAAAAGTCGTGTGGAATGTAGAACGCAATAATTCGAGTTAGACTAAACTGCCATTAATAACCTAATAAAACTGCCATTAATAACCTAATAAAACTGCCATTAATAACCTAATAATACTGCCATTAATAACCTAATAATACTGCCATTAATAACCTAATAATACTGCCTTGGTTATACTGTTTTAATGCACTAGCACAGATGAATCGATTAACATTTTAATATTTCACGGATTATTTAATTTGTATATTTGTGAATGTATAATATCTTTTTTATGCATCTAAATGATATCGTTTTTAAAGAATTGTGATTTTGACTATATTTATTTATAATTTAGTATGACACCAATGAGTTTCTTAAAAGGTATCTTCTAATAAATATCACGGTTAAACATAATTGATATTCAAATTGTTTAAGTGAAATATTTTTATATTTAAAATTATTTTAAGAGGTGTACAATTGAAGATAAGTTTTTCCTTAAACTTACATATAATTTATTAATTCGGATGTATATTCGAGTAAATGTACGTGTGCATTATTGCAAATTTTCTCCTGTATTCTATGTGTGTGTGTGTGTGTGTGTGTGTGTGTGTGTGTGTGTGTGTGTGTGTGTGTGTGTGTGTGTGTGTGTGTGTGTGTGTGTGTGTGTAAATAGTTAATATACGATGAAATGTACGTGTGAATAGTTAATATACAGATGAAATGTACATGTGAGAGGTTGAATATCTAATCATGGTTAGTCGTCGGGAAAGCGAGTGCATGAATTTAGCGTGCTTTGAATTTATAATGTCTGGGCAAGCAATGGCAAGAGGGGTTAAAGGTTTTATACTTAATGTGCAGGTATTTTTTCCATGTGTATAAATTGGCACTGTGGCACTTCCAATGTGTATGGTAGGGGTCGATGTGGGAAAATTGACACGATATTCGTGACATTGTAAAAAGTAATTTAAAAAATGTTTATTCATTATTATTATTATTATTATTATTATTATTATTACTTTTTGCGAGTAAGTTTCATCTTATCTATCTACTCTTGATGAAAATTTCATATTCAGTTTTTCCGACGATATTACCATTGAAATGCCGGTTAATTCGGGTAGGCTAAGTGATCTTGTCTGTCTGAGAAATGGTCTCTATTAAACTCTTCTGTCAATATTGGGTCAACAGACTTGTAATGATATATTGGCGATTTAGACCTGTGGAACAAATCTGATTTGGTCGTTAGCTAGTAAAAATAACTACTTAAGGGTCAACATTATAAAAAGGCAGGCGTAAATTGACTTAAAGTACTCTTGTACGCATGCGCAAATATACATTTATATATGGCATAGTCGGCTCAATTTGAAGGTTTTCTTATCTATCTGACGACAATTCAAACAGTAACGAGTAAGTCTGGATCACTAAATGTTTTGGTTTCGATTCTAGCTTATGAAACTCAAGTCAGTTTTTTTTTTTTTACTTTTGAAATCACTTCTATATATGGTACATATATCATATTTATGCGTATTTTACGACCGGGCAATGGCGGGAACATTGCTAGTATATATATATATATATATATATATATATATATATATATATATATATATATATAAGTGATATTCTGTGTGTGTGCATTTCTCTACCAAACTACTCTGTCAATTTTCAGTCTACAGACTCGAGGTTTGACATAAGGGGTATTGAGATTTGGGAAAATCTATTTAATCGGTTTTCGGCCAGAAATTTTGCTGTCAAGGGGTCAAAGTTCAACAATTTGACCTTTGAAAACTCTCCCAAACTCCTCCGCCAATTTTGGGTCTAAACACTTGAAATTTTAGATGTAGGTTACTTGGACTTTGATCAAACCTTTTAATTTGGTTTGAGCCCAAAACAATAAATGTTAAAGAGTCAAAATTGGGGTCAAAGTTTTAAAAAATTTGACGTCTGCAGTCTCTATGAAATTACTAAGCCAATTTTTGGTAGTGTATTCAGACATAAGGCAAGCTTTTTAATCGGTTTTTGGCCGAAAATTTTGCTGCCAAGGGGTCAAAGTTCAAAAGATTTGATCTTTGCGGTCTCTAGCAAACTATTTAGCCAATTTTGGATGTAAACATTTGAAATTTTAATTAAAGGGTATTCGGACATGCAGCAAGCTTTTTAATCAGTTTTTGAGCGAAAACTTGGCTGCCAAGAGGTCAAAGTTGAAAGAGTTGACCATTGCAGACTCTTCCAAACTCCTCCGCCAATTTTGGGTCTAAACATTTGAAATTTTAGATGTACGTTACATGGACATGAGTCAAGCATTTTAATATATATATATATATATATATATATATATATATATATATATATATATATACATATGCACATAAAGTTATGAACAGTATATGTACTGTTCATAACTTTATGTGCATATGTATATATGCACATAAAAGCAAAGCCGGGTTGAACTGCTAGTTGTGAATAAAAAAGACAAAATATCTCCATTCAGAAATGGATGGTAGCGTTCAATGCTGCCAAGATTAAGTTTGTTTCCTTTAATAATTACAAGAAACCTTCTCAACCACAAGTAGCTATGACTAAACATACATTACCTGAAAGTACTTTGTTCAAACTCATCGGCTTAACGTTCACAGTTAACGTTCACGGCAAGCTTTTTAATCGGTTTTTGGCCGAAAATTTAGCTGCAAAGGGGTCAAAGTTCAATAGATTTGACCTTTGCGGTGTCTAGCAAACTAGTCAGCCAATTTTGGGTCTAAACATTTGAAATTTTACATAAAGGGGTATTCAGACATGCAGCAAGCTTTTTTTATCAGTTTTTGGACGAAGATTTAGTTGCTAAGAGGCCAAAGTTGAAGAGTTGACTTTTACAGACTCTACCAAACTCCTCCGCCAATTTTATGTCTAAACACTTGAAATTTTAGATGTACGTTACCTAGACATAAGTCAAACTTTTTAATATATATACATATGCACATAAAGTTATGAACAGTACAGAGAGCAGAGCAAAACTGCTAGTATATATATATATATATATATATATATATATATATATATATATATATATATATATATATATATATATATACTGCGTGTCAAATTATTAACGAGATAATATTTTTTACCAGTTTCAGAATCTTACCCGTAGTTTCGTATCAAAAGCTTCGGAAATCTTGGCAATGCTGAGCTGCGTTTACTGTGAAATTTTCGTACTATTCCACGCAATGTAAACTATCCCACAATTTTAATGAATCATCATTATGCCAAATCAAACATACCCATTCGTGTGTCTCGATAAATCTTCTATCATTATATGTGATTAGTTTTCTATAATAGTCAACCATATAGGAGCCTATTCGTGACCAGACACATACACAGACGTTCAGCTTAATATTATAGATATATATTCAGTTTTAAAAGAGAATATAATAATTTATATTTTAAAATATAATATAACAATTCATTTTAATATTTATAGATTAATTCGATCTTCATAAAAAGCTGAATATTCAAGATTGAGTATTAATATATGAAGGGAGTCAAAATTATGCAACTTATGATTTACAAACAAAGAATACAAGATTAAATGAATTATTTCTTGACTCCATGGAGTTTCAGAAATGTTTTATAAAATTATTTTGCTAACCTATATCTTTTAAAGAAAAATGTTAAATTATTGAAATTCCATGAAATAAAGGAAATAATTTACTTGATCTTCTATTCCTTGTTTTACCCACAACTACCCATAATTCATATATATATATATATATATATATATATATATATATATATATATATATATATATATATATATATGTATGTATGTATACATATATGTATATATATGTATATATATGTACATATATATATATATATATATATATATGCATATATATATATATATGGTATTTCGTTTAGAAATTGATTTCTAAATGAAGATATTGTGTTCTATATTTACAACTGTATTAACATATAAATATAAATGTGATCAATGTACGCATAGATTGTAGAAAACAATTGTGTCTATGTGTGTGCGCGCACGCGCGTGTGTGTGTGTGCGCGTGTGTGTGTGTATGTGAATGTGTGTGTATATGTGTGTATGTGTGTGCGTGCGTGCGTGCGTGTGTGTTAATAAGTTTTAGCAAGTTGGCATGTGAACAGATGATATATGCCAAAATACTGGCAAACTGACTGAGATTAGAAATGGTGGCTCGGACAGGATGCAAGTTTTGACGACTGACAGGCAAAAGGAAAATTAAGAGGAAATTTAGTTTCTCGAGAAAATCACGGATATTATCATCGCCTTTCGGTTATTGTGACCTTAAGAGCAGTCACACAAAAAAGGCGAAGCACAAAAAGAAAGAAGAAATGAATCGATGAATGAAATACAGAAAGATCTTTTCGGTTGAATTCAGATTAGAAATTATTTATATTGATATTTTCTTTGGGTCAACGTGTATATTTATATTTTCACTAATTTTCGGACTCTGTGTCCTCCGATCTTCCGTAGCATAATGTCTATGTAAATATAAGGTTAAAAATTAGTTTCCACGTAAGGGTAGTTGAGCAAATAAATGGAATTTTCCATTAAAGGTCAGGGTTAGAAGTAAAGCTGGCGTGTATCAGTAGTTACGTCATTAAACGGAAATACGTGTCAGACGAGCGAGATTGATTCTGCCTTTTGGGTAGTACGCTGTGAAAGTGAAGGTCTTTTTCGATTTAAACCAGAATAAAATATCGATTTTGTAAAACGCAGTGTATCGCTGTCTAACTAGGAGAATCCGACTCGCTTAATTTTATATATTAGATTTAGACTTATTAGACAAAGAATTTAAGAACTTGCCTTTCACGTTCCATTTTTATTTTAATGCATAAATATGTGTAAGTTCCGTAGAGTCGAGAAACACACAAGCAAACACAGATACACGAGAAGTCTCCATGCAATGTTATTACTCCAGATATATAACAATAATATAACAAAATCAAAAGAACTGAAATATTTGGATTTTTCGAACTATTCTTTTCATTTTGAATGTTATTCTCACAACGTTTCAGCCGATGTAACTGCCAACTTTCTTCAGATGCAACTTGTCGAACTAAAGAAGTATTCTCTTGAACTCGGAAATCTGTGAGTTTCGAATAGAACCCACGCTGGCAGCACTCTCGTTACGTCAGCCATGACCGGGTAGAAGTCTTAAGTAATTCGTAATTGTATTCTTTGTATCGCCCGCACTAAGGATTGAACTTTGAACTTCAAGAGAACTGTCATTTAGAACTGCTTATTACTTACTTACATCTGTTACACTGCAAGCTATCACGTGGATAAAATAAAGGGTTCTGTTTGAAATTCCGTACACAATCCAGAATTTGACTGAAAGATCACCGAGTTCGACAAGATACGCCCAAACAAGGTCGGAGGTTACATCAAGTGAAACGTTGTGAAAATAATACTCAAGACAAGAACAGTAGAAACTGAATAATCTATAATATTAGAAATATCAATCCTCATCTAAAAAAATCCGAAACATATTATTAATCAATATTCATATATGTATATGTGTTTGTGTTTGTGTTTGTGTTTGTGTCTGTGTGTGTCCGTGTGTGTCAAATCACATTACTAAGAATGCTAATGACATTGAAAAGTTTCCTTCAGATTAAACAATTAGAATATAAAAATATAAGCGTTTTATATTATGAAATACGAAAATTACTTACCCTTAACAGTAATTGCAATTACACTTATTTCTTTATTTACTTTATATTATTTTGTATATATTCCTGATGTTATTGCTATGCTTCATTTGCAAGGAATTCGTTCATATATAGTTTGCACATATACGAGGATAGTTCAAAAGGTAAACCCTCCTATATTTAAACTCAAAAAGTTAAAAAGCTACGAAAACGGGAGTGATACCATTAAAACGAGCAACTTCTTGTACTCCAGAAATTATTTTTCCAAGACAACCCCTGCTTTACTGAAGAGGTGATGGACTGGCCAAACATGCCTCCAGACTTGAACCCAATAGAACATCTTTGGGGTATCCTTAAGCAGAAGGTGGAGGTGTGCAATGTCTCAACTATCCACCATTGAAGAGTGGAAGAACATTCCAGTGGCTACATGTGAAGCTCTGGTAAACTCCATACCCAGGAGTGTAAAGGCAGTTTTGAATAATGATGGGGGTCACACAAAATATTGAGAGTTGACATGTTGTATGTTTATATTGACAAATTTTCGTAAGGGGTGTACTCACTTTTGTTGCCAGGAATTTAGCTTTAATGGCTATATTTTGAGTTATTTTGAAAGGAAAATAAATTAACTCTGTTATATATGCTGCAGACAGACTACTTTTCAATGTGTCAAAAAATAATTTTTTCAGTGTTGTCCCATGAAGAGATATACTTAAATATTTGAAGAAATGAAGAAATGTGAAGGGTGTACTCACTTTTATGATACACTATATATATATATATATATATATATATATATATATATATATATATATATATATGTATGTATATATATAGTGTATATATATATATATATATATATATATATTAATAATAGAAAAATATGTATAATGGTGCATCTAGATTTATTGATCAATTTGAAACAAGGGAATACAATACAGAGTGTAGTGTTTATGAAATCTCTCTCTCTCTCTCTTTCTCTCTCTCCCTCTCTCTCTTACTCCTCTCTCACTCTTATACGTACATATATATATATATATATATATATATATATATATATATATATATATATATATATATATATATATATATATATATATATATATATTCCTTTAAATTTGTGGAGTTTTTGTGTATTGATATTCATATTAAAAACCCTTTTCCTATTAATTAAAAAAGAAAATAGAATGGTGGCCTTATGGGTCATGGAATTGCATTCATCTGCAAAAGATCTATCTAATTTTCATATTCTTTTAAACATTCATTTTTAATTAATTCCCTATTAGTGTTTTCGGTTTTCTTATGGGATGATCATTTTAGCTAACTATTACGTGTAATACGTGTAATTATATTCATCCAGATATTCTACATTATTTATAATTGTGTAATATTTACGTAAAAAAGATTATAGTAAAAACAAACCATTTTCTATATATATATATTTATGTATGCGTATATACTTTTGTTTTAAAAAATTTGCCTACCAAATTCCTTCGTCGGTTTTTGGTCTACAGACATGAAACTTAATATATAGGGTATTCAAACTCATGCGAAACTTTATATTGAGTTATAGCTGGGGAAAATAGGTGTGACAATTTTAAAAATGGAATTTGCCAGGTGAAGATCGAACGATGGCATTACGAATATGCATGCGTAACATAATAACTATTGATTCACGTTTTAATTTTTTGCCTTGCAGCAAGCATTAACGTCAAAGGAAAAATTAAATTGTAAGCTAAATGTTTTGGTTTCGATTCTTGGTAGTGGCGCACGAGTCATTTTTTTATTTTTATTTATTTTTTTTTTTTTTACTTTTTAAATCATGACTATATATTGGTACAATATAATATAATAATGAATACGAAATCTGCATTAATCAAAATATCATATTTAAGCGTATTTTACGGCCGGGTAATGCCAGGTGGCCTGCTAGTATATATATATATATATATATATATATATATATATATATATATATATATATATATATGCTTTTTTGCTAAACAAAGACTGTGTGTGTATGTGTGTGTGTGCCTTTTTGCTAAACAAAGATAAGAAGATAACAACATAAAATATCAAAGGGGGGAATCCAAAGGCGTAATTACTGAAGTAAACCCCACATTCGAAGTAAACCCAACACATACGATAAAGACAATGCATTGCCGGGGTTTACTAATAGAGAGATATTCATAAACAATATATCAATACACGTGACTTACATTTTGTTGGAGATGTTCTAGAAATATACTCGTGCGAACATAATAGGAAGTTTAAAAAAAAAAGGTAAATGTCGTTTTCGATTTTTTTACCTGGAGTGGAAAAGAATTTTCTTTTATTATTTCAGATAGAAAGGTGTGTTCTCCCGTTGGCTATTACTGATTCCGCGGAGATAATTTCCAAATAATCCAAAGGGAGACCGCTCCTAATAATTTTCAGAAAATCTGGAGGAAACTGATCAAACATCAAAGGTAAGTAAAACATAAAAGAAACATTATTTTAGAAAAAAAAAACGATATCAAATTATTACATAAACATATTAAACTGAATAGGTAAATTCCGATGTGTAAGAACTAGACTTTATAGTCCGTTAACATAGAATGAGTACCTTATGCCAAATTGGTGGTTGAATATAGTTAAATTTGTGCTTAATGTTACATTAAAAACTAATCCTTATTAATTCCTATTAATCATAACCGTGCATTGAACAGATACTGTAATACTTAGTTCGCTGTACCTTGTCACAATAAAGGTCTATACAAAATTTCAACCAGATAGATCCAGAAATTCCCGAGAAAACTTATGGAGTAAATGTGATATTGTGATGACTAATTTCCACTAATCCTTATTAATCCCTAACTCTACATAAATTGATGCCATAATGCTTAGCTCGCTGTACCTCATCATGACAAAGGCCCATACAAAATTGCAGTCACGTTAACTCAGTAGTTTTTAAAAAAAAGTGGAACAAACAGACATACAGACAGACTAAGAAAAATATAATACAATTCCTGTTCTCATACTGCACTTCATCTTTTCTGTCTTACGTTAGTGAAGGAGAAATCCTAATAGACAGACAATATTTATTTTTGTTTAAATCTTGAGTACCGTTTTGGTGAACTAGATTTACTCCACTTTACAAACTACCCATCTATGTAATTCTGCCCTCGTGGGGGTGCAAGTAAATAGTGAACTAGATTTACTCCACTTTACAAACTAACCATCTATGTAACTCTGCCCTCGTGGGGATGCAAGTAAATAGTGAACTAGATTTACTCCACTTTACAAACTAACCATCTATGTAACTCTGCCCTCGTGGGGGTGCAAGTAAATAGTGAACTAGATTTACTCCACTTTACAAACTAACCATCTATGTAACTCTGCCCTCGTGGGGGTGCTAGTAAATAGTGAACTAGATTTACTTCACTTTACAAACTAACAATCTATGTAACTCTGCCCTCGTGGGGATGTAAGTAAATAGTGAACTAGATTTACTCCACTTTACAAACTAACCATCTATGTAACTCTGCCCTCGTGGGGATGTAAGTAAATAGTGAACTAGATTTACTCCACTTTACAAACTAACCATCTATGTAACTCTGCCCTCGTGGGGGTGCAAGTAAATAGTGAACTAGATTTACTCCACTTTACAAACTAACCATCTATGTAACTCTGCCCTCGTGGGGGTGCAAGTAAATAGTGAACCAGATTTACTTCACTTTACAAACTAACCATCTATGTAACTCTGCCCTCGTGGGGATGTAAGTAAATAGTGAACTAGATTTACTCCACTTTACAAACTAACCATCTATGTAACTCTGCCCTCGTGGGGATGTAAGTAAATAGTGAACTAGATTTACTCCACTTTACAAACTAACCATCTATGTAACTCTGCCCTCGTGGGGATGTAAGTAAATAGTGAACTAGATTTACTCCACTTTACAAACTAACCATCTATGTAACTCTGCCCTCGTGGGGATGCAAGTAAATAGTGAACTAGATTTACTCCACTTTACAAACTAACCATCTATGTAACTCTGCCCTCGTGGGGATGTAAGTAAATAGTGAACTAGATTTACTCCACTTTACAAACTAACCATCTATGTAACTCTGCCCTCGTGGGGATGTAAGTAAATAGTGAACTAGATTTACTCCACATTACAAACTAACCATCTATGTAACTCTGCCCTCGTGGGGATGTAAGTAAATAGTGAACTAGATTTACTCCACTTTACAAACTAACCATCTATGTAACTCTGCCCTCGTGGGGATGTAAGTAAATAGTGAACTAGATTTACTCCACTTTACAAACTAACCATCTATGTAACTCTGCCCTCGTGGGGATGTAAGTAAATAGTGAACTAGATTTACTCCACTTTACAAACTAACCATCTATGTAACTCTGCCCTCGTGGGGATGTAAGTAAATAGTGAACTAGATTTACTCCACTTTACAAACTAACCATCTATGTAACTCTGCCCTCGTGGGGATGTAAGTAAATAGTGAACTAGATTTACTCCACTTTACAAACTAACCATCTATGTAACTCTGCCCTCGTGGGGATGTAAGTAAATAGTGAACTAGATTTACTCCACTTTACAAACTAACTATCTATGTAACTCTGCCCTCGTGGGGATGTAAGTAAATAGTGAACTAGATTTACTCCACTTTACAAGTTAACCATCTATGTAACTCTGCCCTCGTGGGGATGTAAGTAAATAGTGAACTAGATTTACTCCACTTTACAAGCTAACCATCTATGTAACTCTGCCCTCGTGGGGATGTAAGTAAATAGTGAACTAGATTTACTCCACTTTACAAACTAACCATCTATGTAACTCTGCCCTCGTGGGGATGTAAGTAAATAGTGAACTAGATTTACTCCACTTTACAAACTAACCATCTATGTAACTCTGCCCTCGTGGGGATGTAAGTAAATAGTGAACTAGATTTACTCCACTTTACAAACTAACCATCTATGTAACTCTGCCCTCGTGGGGATGTAAGTAAATAGTGAACTAGATTTACTCCACTTTACAAACTAACCATCTATGTAACTCTGCCCTCGTGGGGATGTAAGTAAATAGTGAACTAGATTTACTCCACTTTACAAACTAACCATCTATGTAACTCTGCCCTCCTGGGGATGTAAGTAAATAGTGAACTAGATTTACTTCACTTTACAAACTAACCATCTATGTAACTCTGCCCTCGTGGGGATGTAAGTAAATAGTGAACTAGATTTACTCCACTTTACAAACTAACCATCTATGTAACTCTGCCCTCGTGGGGATGTAAGTAAATAGTGAACTAGATTTACTCCACTTTACAAACTAACCATCTATGTAACTCTGCCCTCGTGGGGATGTAAGTAAATAGTGAACTAGATTTACTCCACTTTACAAACTAACAATCTATGTAACTCTGCCCTCGTGGGGATGTAAGTAAATAGTGAACTAGATTTACTCCACTTTACAAACTAACCATCTATGTAACTCTGCCCTCGTAGGGGATGTAAGTAAATAGTGAACTAGATTTACTCCACTTTACAAACTAACCATCTATGTAACTCTGCCCTCGTGGGGATGTAAGTAAATAGTGAACTAGATTTACTCCACTTTACAAACTAACCATCTATGTAACTCTGCCCTCGTGGGGATGTAAGTAAATAGTGAACTAGATTTACTCCACTTTACAAACTAACCATCTATGTAACTCTGCCCTCGTGGGGATGTAAGTAAAAAGTGAACTAGATTTACTCCACTTTACAAACTAACCATCTATGTAATTCTGCCCTCGTGGGGATGCAAGTAAATAGTGAACTAGATTTACTCCACTTTACAAACTAACCATCTATGTAACTCTGCCCTCGTGGAGATGCAAGTAAATAGTGAACTAGATTTACTCCACTTTACAAACTAACAATCTATGTAACTCTGCCCTCGTGGGGATGCAAGTAAATAGTGAACTAGATTTACTCCACTTTACAAACTAACCATCTATGTAACTCTGCCCTCGTGGGGATGTAAGTAAATAGTGAACTAGATTTACTCCACTTTACAAACTAACCATCTATGTAACTCTGCCCTCGTGGGGATGTAAGTAAATAGTGAACTAGATTTACTCCACTTTACAAACTAACCATCTATGTAACTCTGCCCTCGTGGGGATGTAAGTAAATAGTGAACTAGATTTACTCCACTTTACAAACTAACCATCTATGTAACTCTGCCCTCGTGGGGATGTAAGTAAATAGTGAACTAGATTTACTCCACTTTACAAACTAACCATCTATGTAACTCTGCCCTCGTGGGGATGTAAGTAAATAGTGAACTAGATTTACTCCACTTTACAAACTAACCATCTATGTAACTCTGCCCTCGTGGGGATGTAAGTAAATAGTGAACTAGATTTACTTCACTTTACAAACTAACCATCTATGTAACTCTGCCCTCGTGGGGATGTAAGTAAATAGTGAACTAGATTTACTCCACTTTACAAACTAACCATCTATGTAACTCTGCCCTCGTGGGGATGTAAGTAAATAGTGAACTAGATTTACTCCACTTTACAAACTAACCATCTATGTAACTCTGCCCTCGTGGGGATGTAAGTAAATAGTGAACTAGATTTACTCCACTTTACAAACTAACAATCTATGTAACTCTGCCCTCGTGGGGATGTAAGTAAATAGTGAACTAGATTTACTCCACTTTACAAACTAACCATCTATGTAACTCTGCCCTCGTGGGGATGTAAGTAAATAGTGAACTAGATTTACTCCACTTTACAAACTAACCATCTATGTAACTCTGCCCTCGTGGGGATGTAAGTAAATAGTGAACTAGATTTACTCCACTTTACAAACTAACCATCTATGTAACTCTGCCCTCGTGGGGATGTAAGTAAATAGTGAACTAGATTTACTCCACTTTACAAACTAACCATCTATGTAACTCTGCCCTCGTGGGGATGTAAGTAAAAAGTGAACTAGATTTACTCCACTTTACAAACTAACCATCTATGTAATTCTGCCCTCGTGGGGATGCAAGTAAATAGTGAACTAGATTTACTCCACTTTACAAACTAACCATCTATGTAACTCTGCCCTCGTGGAGATGCAAGTAAATAGTGAACTAGATTTACTCCACTTTACAAACTAACAATCTATGTAACTCTGCCCTCGTGGGGATGCAAGTAAATAGTGAACTAGATTTACTCCACTTTACAAACTAACCATCTATGTAACTCTGCCCTTGTGGGGATGCAAGTAAATAGTGAACTAGATTTACTCCACTTTACAAACTAACCATCTATGTAACTCTGCCCTCGTGGGGGTGCAAGTAAATAGTGAACTAGATTTACTCCACTTTACAAACTAACCATCTATGTAACTCTGCCCTCGTGGGGATGCAAGTAAATAGTGAACTAGATTTACTCCACTTTACAAACTAACCATCTATGTAACTCTGCCCT
This sequence comes from Euprymna scolopes, assembly GCF_053919585.1. Taxonomy (NCBI): domain Eukaryota; kingdom Metazoa; phylum Mollusca; class Cephalopoda; order Sepiida; family Sepiolidae; genus Euprymna; species Euprymna scolopes. The sequence continues at coordinate 82,464,723 of NC_136505.1, read as the reverse complement.
CGTGGGGATGCAAGTAAATAGTGAACTAGATTTACTCCACTTTACAAACTAACCATCTATGTAACTCTGCCCTCGTGGGGGTGCAAGTAAATAGTGAACTAGATTTACTCCACTTTACAAACTAACCATCTATGTAACTCTGCCCTCGTGGGGTTGCAAGTAAATAGTGAACTAGATTTACTCCACTTTACAAACTAACCATCTATGTAACTCTGCCCTCGTGGGGATGCAAGTAAATAGTGAACTAGATTTACTCCACTTTACAAACTAACCATCTATGTAACTCTGCCCTCGTGGGGATGCAAGTAAATAGTGAACTAGATTTACTCCACTTTACAAACTAACCATCTATGTAACTCTGCCCTCGTGGGGATGCAAGTAAATAGTGAACTAGATTTACTCCACTTTACAAACTAACCATCTATGTAACTCTGCCCTCGTGGGGATGCAAGTAAATAGTGAACTAGATTTACTCCACTTTACAAACTAACCATCTATGTAACTCTGCCCTCGTGGGGATGCAAGTAAATAGTGAACAAGATTTACTCCACTTTACAAACTAACCATCTATGTAACTCTGCCCTCGTGGGGATGTAAGTAAATAGTGAACTAGATTTACTCCACTTTACAAACTAACCATCTATGTAACTCTGCCCTCGTGGGGATGTAAGTAAATAGTGAACTAGATTTACTCCACTTTACAAACTAACCATCTATGTAACTCTGCCCTCGTGGGGATGCAAGTAAATAGTGAACTAGATTTACTCCACTTTAAAAACTAACCATCTATGTAACTCTGCCCTCGTGGGGATGTAAGTAAATAGTGAACTAGATTTACTCCACTTTACAAACTAACCATCTATGTAACTCTGCCCTCGTGGGGATGCAAGTAAATAGTGAACTAGATTTACTCCACTTTACAAACTAACCATCTATGTAACTCTGCCCTCGTGGGGATGTAAGTAAATAGTGAACTAGATTTACTCCACTTTACAAACTAACCATCTATGTAACTCTGCCCTCGTGGGGATGCAAGTAAATAGTGAACTAGATTTACTCCACTTTACAAACTAACCATCTATGTAACTCTGCCCTCGTGGGGATGTAAGTAAATAGTGAACTAGATTTACTCCACTTTACAAACTAACCATCTATGTAACTCTGCCCTCGTGGGGATGTAAGTAAAAAGTGAACTAGATTTACTCCACTTTACAAACTAACCATCTATGTAACTCTGCCCTCGTGGGGATGCAAGTAAATAGTGAACTAGATTTACTCCACTTTACAAACTAACCATCTATGTAACTCTGCCCTCGTGGGGGTGCAAGTAAATAGTGAACTAGATTTACTCCACTTTACAAACTAACCATCTATGTAACTCTGCCCTCGTGGGGATGCAAGTAAATAGTGAACTAGATTTACTCCACTTTACAAACTAACCATCTATGTAACTCTGCCCTCGTGGGGATGCAAGTAAATAGTGAACTAGATTTACTCCACTTTACAAACTAACCATCTATGTAACTCTGCCCTCGTGGGGGTGCAAGTAAATAGTGAACTAGATTTACTCCACTTTACAAACTAATCATCTATGTAACTCTGCCCTCGTGGGGTTGCAAGTAAATAGTGAACTAGATTTACTCCACTTTACAAACTAACCATCTATGTAACTCTGCCCTCGTGGGGATGCAAGTAAATAGTGAACTAGATTTACTCCACTTTACAAACTAACCATCTATGTAACTCTGCCCTCGTGGGGATGCAAGTAAATAGTGAACTAGATTTACTCCACTTTACAAACTAACCATCTATGTAACTCTGCCCTCGTGGGGATGTAAGTAAATAGTGAACTAGATTTACTCCACTTTACAAACTAACCATCTATGTAACTCTGCCCTCGTGGGGATGTAAGTAAATAGTGAACTAGATTTACTCCACTTTACAAACTAACCATCTATGTAACTCTGCCCTCGTGGGGATGCAAGTAAATAGTGAACTAGATTTACTCCACTTTACAAACTAACCATCTATGTAACTCTGCCCTCGTGGGGATGTAAGTAAATAGTGAACTAGATTTACTCCACTTTACAAACTAACCATCTATGTAACTCTGCCCTCGTGGGGATGCAAGTAAATAGTGAACTAGATTTACTCCACTTTACAAACTAACCATCTATGTAACTCTGCCCTCGTGGGGATGTAAGTAAATAGTGAACTAGATTTACTCCACTTTACAAACTAACCATCTATGTAACTCTGCCCTCGTGGGGATGCAAGTAAATAGTGAACTAGATTTACTCCACTTTACAAACTAACCATCTATGTAACTCTGCCCTCGTGGGGATGTAAGTAAATAGTGAACTAGATTTACTCCACTTTACTAACTAACCATCTATGTAACTCTGCCCTCGTGGGGATGCAAGTAAATAGTGAACTAGATTTACTCCACTTTACAAACTAACCATCTATGTAACTCTGCCCTCGTGGGGATGTAAGTAAATAGTGAACTAGATTTACTCCACTTTACAAACTAACCATCTATGTAACTCTGCCCTCGTGGGGATGCAAGTAAATAGTGAACTAGATTTACTCCACTTTACAAACTAACCATCTATGTAACTCTGCCCTCGTGGGGATGCAAGTAAATAGTGAACTAGATTTACTCCACTTTACAAACTAACCATCTATGTAACTCTGCCCTCGTGGGGATGTAAGTAAATAGTGAACTAGATTTACTCCACTTTACAAACTAACCATCTATGTAACTCTGCCCTCGTGGGGATGTAAGTAAATAGTGAACTAGATTTACTCCACTTTACAAACTAACCATCTATGTAACTCTGCCCTCGTGGGGATGCAAGTAAATAGTGAACTAGATTTACTCCACTTAACAAACTAACCATCTATGTAACTCTGCCCTCGTGGGGATGTAAGTAAATAGTGAACTAGATTTACTCCACTTTACAAACTAACCATCTATGTAACTCTGGCCTCGTGGGGATGCAAGTAAATAGTGAACTAGATTTACTCCACTTTACAAACTAACCATCTATGTAACTCTGCCCTCGTGGGGATGCAAGTAAATAGTGAACTAGATTTACTCCACTTTACAAACTAACCATCTATGTAACTCTGCCCTCGTGGGGATGAAGTAAATAGTGAACTAGATTTACTCCACTTTACAAACTAACCATCTATGTAACTCTGCCCTCGTGGGGATGCAAGTAAATAGTGAACTAGATTTACTCCACTTTACAAACTAACCATCTATGTAACTCTGTCCTCGTGGGGATGTAAGTAAATAGTGAACTAGATTTACTCCACTTTACAAACTAACCATCTATGTAACTCTGCCCTCGTGGGGATGTAAGTAAATAGTGAACTAGATTTGCTCCACTTTACAAACTAACCATCTATGTAACTCTGCCCTCGTGGGGATGCAAGTAAATAGTGAACTAGATTTACTCCACTTTACAAACTAACCATCTATGTAACTCTGCCCTCGTGGGGATGCAAGTAAATAGTGAACTAGATTTACTCCACTTTACAAACTAACCATCTATGTAACTCTGCCCTCGTGGGGATGTAAGTAAATAGTGAACTAGATTTACTCCACTTTACAAACTAACCATCTATGTAACTCTGCCCTCGTGGGGATGTAAGTAAATGGTGAACTAGATTTACTCCACTTTACAAACTAACCATCTATGTAACTCTGCCCTCGTGGGGATGCAAGTAAATAGTGAACTAGATTTACTCCACTTTACAAACTAACCATCTATGTAACTCTGCCCTCGTGGGGATGCAAGTAAATAGTGAACTAGATTTACTCCACTTTACAAACTAACCATCTATGTAACTCTGCCCTCGTGGGGGTGCAAGTAAATAGTGAACTAGATTTACTCCACTTTACAAACTAACCATCTATGTAACTCTGCCCTCGTGGGGATGTAAGTAAATAGTGAACTAGATTTACTCCACTTTACAAACTAACCATCTATGTAACTCTGCCCTCGTGGGGATGCAAGTAAATAGTGAACTAGATTTACTCCACTTTACAAACTAACCATCTATGTAACTCTGCCCTCGTGGGGATGCAAGTAAATAGTGAACTAGATTTACTCCACTTTACAAACTAACCATCTATGTAACTCTGCCCTCGTGGGGATGTAAGTAAATAGTGAACTAGATTTACTCCACTTTACAAACTAACCATCTATGTAACTCTGCCCTCGTGGGGATGTAAGTAAATAGTGAACTAGATTTACTCCACTTTACAAACTAACCATCTATGTAACTCTGCCCTCGTGGGGATGCAAGTAAATAGTGAACTAGATTTACTCCACTTTACAAACTAACCATCTATGTAACTCTGCCCTCGTGGGGATGTAAGTAAATAGTGAACTAGATTTACTCCACTTTACAAACTAACCATCTATGTAACTCTGCCCTCGTGGGGATGTAAGTAAATAGTGAACTAGATTTACTCCACTTTACAAACTAACCATCTATGTAACTCTGCCCTCGTGGGGATGTAAGTAAATAGTGAACTAGATTTACTCCACTTTACAAACTAACCATCTATGTAACTCTGCCCTCGTGGGGATGTAAGTAAATAGTGAACTAGATTTACTCCACTTTACAAACTAACCATCTATGTAACTCTGCTCTCGTGGGGATGCAAGTAAATAGTGAACTAGATTTACTCTACTTTACAAACTAACCATCTATGTAACTCTGCCCTCGTGGGGATGCAAGTAAATAGTGAACTAGATTTACTCCACTTTACAAACTAACCATCTATGTAACTCTGCCCTCGTGGGGATGCAAGTAAATAGTGAACTAGATTTACTCCACTTTACAAACTAACCATCTATGTAACTCTGCCCTCGTGGGGATGTAAGTAAATAGTGAACTAGATTTACTCCACTTTACAAACTAACCATCTATGTAACTCTGCCCTCGTGGGTATGCAAGTAAATAGTGAACTAGATTTACTCCACTTTACAAACTAACCATCTATGTAACTCTGCCTTCGTGGGGGTGCAAGTAAATAGTGAACTAGATTTACTCCACTTTACAAACTAACCATCTATGTAACTCTGCCCTCGTGGGGATGTAAGTAAATAGTGAACTAGATTTACTCCACTTTACAAACTAACCATCTATGTAACTCTGCCCTCGTGGGGGTGCAAGTAAATAGTGAACTAGATTTACTCCACTTTACAAACTAACCATCTATGTAACTCTGCCCTCGTGGGGATGTAAGTAAATAGTGAACTAGATTTACTCCACTTTACAAACTAACCATCTATGTAACTCTGCCCTCGTGGGGATGTAAGTAAATAGTGAACTAGATTTACTCCACTTTACAAACTAACCATCTATGTAACTCTGCCCTCGTGGGGATGTAAGTAAATAGTGAACTAGATTTACTCCACTTTACAAACTAACCATCTATGTAACTCTGCCCTCGTGGGGATGTAAGTAAATAGTGAACTAGATTTACTCCACTTTACAAACTAACCATCTATGTAACTCTGCCCTCGTGGGGGTGCAAGTAAATAGTGAACTAGATTTACTCCACTTTACAAACTAACCATCTATGTAACTCTGCCCTCGTGGGGATGTAAGTAAATAGTGAACTAGATTTACTCCACTTTACAAACTAACCATCTATGTAACTCTGCCCTCGTGGGGATGCAAGTAAATAGTGAACTAGATTTACTCCACTTTACAAACTAACCATCTATGTAACTCTGCCCTCGTGGGGATGTAAGTAAATAGTGAACTAGATTTACTCCACTTTACAAACTAACCATCTATGTAACTCTGCCCTCGTGGGGATGCAAGTAAATAGTGAACTAGATTTACTCCACTTTACAAACTAACCATCTATGTAACTCTGCCCTCGTGGGGATGTAAGTAAATAGTGAACTAGATTTACTCCACTTTACAAACTAACCATCTATGTAACTCTGCCCTCGTGGGGATGCAAGTAAATAGTGAACTAGATTTACTCCACTTTACAAACTAACCATCTATGTAACTCTGGCCTCGTGGGGATGCAAGTAAATAGTGAACTAGATTTACTCCACTTTACAAACTAACCATCTATGTAACTCTGCCCTCGTGGGGATGCAAGTAAATAGTGAACTAGATTTACTCCACTTTACAAACTTACCATCTATGTAACTCTGCCCTCGTGGGGATGCAAGTAAATAGTGAACTAGATTTACTCCACTTTACAAACTAACCATCTATGTAACTCTGCCCTCGTGGGGATGTAAGTAAATAGTGAACTAGATTTACTCCACTTTACAAACTAACCATCTATGTAACTCTGCCCTCGTGGGGATGCAAGTAAATAGTGAACTAGATTTACTCTACTTTACAAACTAACCATCTATGTAACTCTGCCCTCGTGGGGATGCAAGTAAATAGTGAACTAGATTTACTCCACTTTACAAACTAACCATCTATGTAACTCTGCCCTCGTGGGGATGCAAGTAAATAGTGAACTAGATTTACTCCACTTTACAAACTAACCATCTATGTAACTCTGCCCTCGTGGGGATGTAAGTAAATAGTGAACTAGATTTACTCCACTTTACAAACTAACCATCTATGTAACTCTGCCCTCGTGGGTATGCAAGTAAATAGTGAACTAGATTTACTCCACTTTACAAACTAACCATCTATGTAACTCTGCCCTCGTGGGGGTGCAAGTAAATAGTGAACTAGATTTACTCCACTTTACAAACTAACCATCTATGTAACTCTGCCCTCGTGGGGATGTAAGTAAATAGTGAACTAGATTTACTCCACTTTACAAACTAACCATCTATGTAACTCTGCCCTCGTGGGGGTGCAAGTAAATAGTGAACTAGATTTACTCCACTTTACAAACTAACCATCTATGTAACTCTGCCCTCGTGGGGATGTAAGTAAATAGTGAACTAGATTTACTCCACTTTACAAACTAACCATCTATGTAACTCTGCCCTCGTGGGGATGTAAGTAAATAGTGAACTAGATTTACTCCACTTTACAAACTAACCATCTATGTAACTCTGCCCTCGTGGGGATGTAAGTAAATAGTGAACTAGATTTACTCCACTTTACAAACTAACCATCTATGTAACTCTGCCCTCGTGGGGATGTAAGTAAATAGTGAACTAGATTTACTCCACTTTACAAACTAACCATCTATGTAACTCTGCCCTCGTGGGGGTTGCAAGTAAATAGTGAACTAGATTTACTCCACTTTACAAACTAACCATCTATGTAACTCTGCCCTCGTGGGGATGCAAGTAAATAGTGAACTAGATTTACTCCACTTTACAAACTAACCATCTATGTAACTCTGCCCTCGTGGGGGTGCAAGTAAATAGTGAACTAGATTTACTCCACTTTACAAACTAACCATCTATGTAACTCTGCCCTCGTGGGGATGCAAGTAAATAGTGAACTAGATTTACTCCACTTTACAAACTAACCATCTATGTAACTCTGCCCTCGTGGGGGTGCAAGTAAATAGTGAACTAGATTTACTCCACTTTACAAACTAACCATCTATGTAACTCTGCCCTCGTGGGGATGCAAGTAAATAGTGAACTAGATTTACTCCACTTTACAAACTAACCATTAATGTAACTCTGCCCTCGTGGGGGTGCAAGTAAATAGTGAACTAGATTTACTCCACTTTACAAACTAACCATCTATGTAACTCTGCCCTCGTGGGGGTGCAAGTAAATAGTGAACTAGATTTACTCCACTTTACAAACTAACAATCTATGTAACTCTGCCCTCGTGGGGATGCAAGTAAATAGTGAACTAGATTTACTCCACTTTACAAACTAACCATCTATGTAACTCTGCCCTCGTGGGGGTGCAAGTAAATAGTGAACTAGATTTACTCCACTTTACAAACTAACCATCTATGTAACTCTGCCCTCGTGGGGGTGCAAGTAAATAGTGAACTAGATTCACTCCACTTTACAAACTAACCATCTATGTAACTCTGCCCTCGTGGGGATGTAAGTAAATAGTGAACTAGATTTACTCCACTTTACAAACTAACCATCTATGTAACTCTGCCCTCGTGGGGATGTAAGTAAATAGTGAACTAGATTTACTCCACTTTACAAACTAACCATCTATGTAACTCTGCCCTCGTGGGGATGTAAGTAAATAGTGAACTAGATTTACTCCACTTTACAAACTAACCATCTATGTAACTCTGCCCTCGTGGGGGTGCAAGTAAATAGTGAACTAGATTTACTCCACTTTACAAACTAACCATCTATGTAACTCTGCCCTCGTGGGGATGCAAGTAAATAGTGAACTAGATTTACTCCACTTTACAAACTAACCATCTATGTAACTCTGCCCTCGTGGGGATGCAAGTAAATAGTGAACTAGATTTACTCCACTTTACAAACTAACCATCTATGTAACTCTGCCCTCGTGGGGGTTCAAGTAAATAGGGATACTTTCCACACCTCAAATAAACTTTATCATTTCGTATTCAAAAAAATGAGTCCCGAAAAGAGAATTTCAGATGAAAAGATCGGAGAGTTATAGCACCGTCCAGACCTCGACCAGGAGGGAACGAAGAGTACTAGAACATTTATTTTTTATTTTTATTATTATTCTTTTAACTCACCTTCACCCCCAAACAAGGCATATTGCCACTTGGACGTAAAGGGTTACTAAATGGGACCATACCTAAGAAAAATTAAGATGTTGGTTTAAGTTGCATTTGAACTTTTGCATATCAGTACATTTTGGGAAACAGGTAGCAGGAAGCTAATTCCAAAGTCTAGCTGTTCTAGGGAAGAAGTTAGGAACCTCAATAGAGATGGGGTGAGATTCTGTTGCCAAGCGAGTTTGTCGGGGATATGTACATCGAGGGGACACAAGTACAATGAGTTCATCAGAGTATACTCCATTAAAATACTTGTAAAACAGGCACAGGGTGCAACATTGCGGCGACGGGACAAGGGTTGACAGAGTGGGACCTATTAGATTGGAGACCCTTTTTTGGGGGGACCCTATCCAAGAGGGAGAGACTAGTGGTAGATGCACCAGTCCCTGATGTGGCAACAATGCTGCATACAGGACCGAATAATGGCTTTATAGAGGTACCGGATATTCTCAGGTGTTACCAGTTTTCTAGTACGATAGAGAGAGCCCACCTTCCTTGCAGCAGCCTTCGCAATGTCCTCAATGTATTTATTCTAGTTCATGTTTCCTGTAAATGTTAAGGCGAGAAGTTTGTCACTCAGATTCTAAAAACATAGGCCGTTATTACCGAAAATCAATTATAATGCCAGATGTCAGAACATCAAGTCATTTACAACTGTAGTGTAAAGAAAAGAATAGAAATTAGCTGTCACGCAGTTTCCATTGAAAGCCAGCGACATTTATCGGTGATAATAGTTGATATGTCGTAAAACAGATAAACAAATCTTGAAAATTAGCTTTTCATTCACTGTTCATTTTTGTTGGTAAATATCGCTTCAGTCTCGCTACTTATTCAACACACGGATTAATAAAACCACGCGGAACCAAATCATCGATCGAAAATTAATGGAAAATGTTCAGCTTGAGGGGAAATTTGCTGACAACGTGTAACAAGAAAGAAAGTATGGCGGAATATAAATTGAATAGGATGAGGGTCAATCACTTCTTTTCACGGACCAATAAGTGAATGCTATCAAAAATAGCCAACCAGATTACAAGAATGAAAAAAAAAGTCTTATTAGTTACCAATAATACCAAAAACAAAAGCGAATCCTCGTCCTTGCTTCGACAAACTTCTGAAACTGACCTTCACGTTTGGCCGACGCAATCCTCTGTGTATAAGATATAAAATGGATGTTTCCGAATTTTTGAGATGAGGATTGGTTATTCATGTTATTGGGATTCATTAGACTACTGTTCTCATCTTGAGTGTTATTTACACAGCGTTTCGGTCGATATAATCCCCGACCTTCTTCAGGTGTATCTTGTCGAACTCGAGAATGTTTCTGCCGAACTCGGGAATTTGGGCGGATTTTCGAGCGGAACCCTTCGTTTACTTCATGGGGGTAACGTGCTCTTGTTCCCTCAGCTATGACTGGATAGAGGTCCTAAGTAATTCACAAATGTATTTTTCGGTCGCACACACTGAGGATTGAACCTTCAACCTTCAGGAGAATATCACTTTTTACAATTGATTTTTTCCAAATACTCTAACCACTGCGCCACAGGTCCTTGTGGACTTGGCACCTCCGAATTGTTAGTCGGTGTCGTTAACTATTTAGCTACTATCACCTCCGTTTTATTGATGCTCTGCAGTTGATTTTGTAAATTTTTATTGATTTTTATTTTCATTGATATTTTTTTTATTGATATTTTTTTTATTTTTATTGATATTTTATATGTTTATTGATACATTGGTTTCACCCCAAGTTTAGTGTTTTAACTGATTAGATCCATCAACAACCCAAACATTGTCTAAAAGAAAAATATGTCTTAATTAAATGACATCGAGTTAAACACCACATAAACATCCGAAACTAAATGGCATCATAAGAAAAATATAGTAACATTGACGCTCAGCATCAATCATTGATGAAAATCGATCTAGCAATCAGATTTTCCGCATTTAAGGCATCCACCAATATAAATCTGGTAACATTCAGGAGCACAACAGTTGGATAAGAAATTCATTCTGTATTTTTTGTTATTTGTCCTTGTTCCAAATTGTCTTAACGCAAAATTCTTCGGAAGACCACAACAATGTTTTGTTTACATGAGGTTACGTATTACGAGTATGAGTTATACTTTCTACTTCCTCACAAGTTCTTCTCAAGAGCTTACAAATATATTTACAAACTTTTAACTCAATCCTGATCTTATTATAATAATAATAATAATAATAATAATAATAATAATAATGACGACACTTCACTACATACAAAAGACGTGCAATAAGTAATGCCCCTGACCCACTTCCCATAACAGTAGAGCAATGCAGGAGGAGGGTACCTTTGTTGATCTTGCCTCGCCTCTTGATTTTGATAGCTTCCCTTAATTTCCTCAAAAGTGAAGCATAATAGGCTCCTGTAATTGTGGTACCCTTTGCCAGGAAAGCTGTCATCACTACTCCGTCCTGGTCCAAGAAGACTGTGAGCATGACCTTGCCAGCGGAGGGCTGCACCCTTGCCTTCTTTGGAGGTGGTGAGTCCAAGTGCTTTCACTGCATTGACTGGGCTTTGGTCTCTGGATCATAGTGATGGACCCAGGTTTCATTCTGTGCAATCAGTCTTTTGAAAAACTTTGACTCATCTTCTTGGCACATCTCCAAATTCATCCTTGAGCACTCGACGCATTCTCGCTTCTGGAATGGTGTGAGCAACCTGGGAATCCATCTGGCAGACACCTTATGCATATGCAAATGGTCATGAATTATAGTTTCCACAGACCTTGTACTAATCTTGACATCTTGGGCTATTTGGCGAATAGTAATGTGCCGATCTTCCAAAATGACAGCCTCAACTTGACGGACACATGCCTCATCAATGGCAGAAGGGAGGAGGCGACCAGGTCTGGGAGCTGTTTCCACAGACTTCCGGCCATGTTTGAATTCAAGATGCCAGCGTTTTACAAGGTCACTGATGATGGTGCATTATCAACATAAGTTTTTTACATTTCATCAAGTCTCCTGTGGTGTGCGTCCTTTCAAATACAAAAACCGGATCAGTGCTCGACATTCAACAGGCTCCAGTTCAAACACCTGTAAAACAGAAACCACAATTAGTTCAGAGCTGTAATTTGCCAAATAACCCGTAGAGATATAAATCATTGCACATGCAAAATTTCAGCTAGATCAGACAACTGGAAGTGGGTCAGGGCATTACTTATTTCACGCCCCTCGTAAGCATATTATTCGGAATTTAATTCATCTCGGAGAAGGATGTTGTTCTGTTCGCAAATCAAGGATTCCGGTCGCAAATCAAGGATTCCAACTCGCCACTTATTTCTCAATGGAAACTGATTTTGGTTCAATATCCAAAACAGACTATTCTGCACGAGTGGGCACCTTATAATTAGTGGACGAGATAATTGGAATCAAGTCAATAATTATCTGCAATGTATTCGCATCAAAACCGCACGACTTATCGGTTCCCCGTGTCATTCAATGGCAATAAACGAATTTGTAGGATAGACAAAGTCTCATTCTAACATTTCAAACAATTTTCCTAATCATTTTTGTTAAGTAAAAGAGGAAGGGAGAATAGAAGTAATAGAATAAGTGTGGACAATAACGTTAGTAAATCCTGTTGGAGGAGAAAAGAGTGTGTGTATGTTTATCGTACACGGGATCTAATGGTAGCCATGATGTATTTTATATCTTCTTGAAGTCAAACACAGAATAAAAGGCCCGGGTGGGGAAAGAAGTTTAGGGGTTGGTCCTGAGCAAAGAAAGAAAAAATAGTTCGTGTAAATTCCATTTATCAACCCTGTTACGTGATCAGAGCACCTGAGAGATGGTTTCTGATTGGGCAAGCCAGAAGGGAAGTTGAATGTTTGCACCAATCAGTACTGAGATTTTAAACCAAACACGGATTCAAACTCGTAAACCGCGAGGTGTTGCCGCTGTTACTATTGTTATTGTGGTTGCCTGTAATCGCGGCTGTAATCAATGAAACTGATTATTCCAGAGATTCTTCTAGAAATTCAGTTTCTGTCGAAATCTACATCGAATTTCGTCTATTTTAGAGCAGAAATTCAAATTATAAGCCTTTAGCTCAACACCAAAATAGCATTAGCGAATACAATCTCTCTCTCTCTCTCTCTCTCTCTCTCTCTCTCTCTCTCTCTCTCTCTCTCTCTCTCTCTCTCTCTCTCTCTTATATCATTAAACCCATAACTTTTATTAAAACTGAAAGGAAAACGACGCCGAGTCGGAATGCGGATGACATCATAGCGATTGTGGTGCATCTTTTTATAGTTGGGTACAAATCTTTTCGAATCATGTCTAATTAAATACCAGTATTCTTTGAAACTTTGTGAACACAAACTTTTCACCTACTAGTGTACAAACACTAAAAACAATAAAAATGGGAGTTGTATATTATTTGTACAAAAAAAAAAAAATAGAAAATAGAATATAATATATTAGAAAACTTTTGTAAAGTTAATTTTGGTGCCAGAATGTTTTTGCAATAAATGAAAAAAAAATATATTTCAGACAATATGCGACCATCTTCAGTGAATTTTGTCATATAGAAAAATATATTTTGCAATAAATGAAAAATATATATATATTTCAGACAATATGCGACCATCTTCAGTGAATTTTGTCATATAGAAAAATATATTTTGCAATAAATGAAAAATATGCGACCATCTTCAGTGAATTTTGTCATATAGAAAAATATATTTTGCAATAAATGAAAAAAATATATATTTCAGACAATATGCGACCATCTTCAGTGAATTTTGTCATATAGAAAAATATATTTTGCAATAAATGAAAAAAATATATATTTCAGACAATATGCGACCATCTTCAGTGAATTTTGTCATATAGAAAAATATATTTTGCAATAAATGAAAAAAATATTATTTCAGACAATATGCGACCATCTTCAGTGAATTTTCTTTTACTTCTTTTCTCGTTGTCGATCGATAAAATCTAATGGCGACGACAGATGGACACGAGTTTTCTTGTTAAACATGGCTTTAATATCTATTTCGAGTGTAGACCCACGCGGCACGTTATAATTAATAGATATCGGTTGAAATACTTGATTTATTTGTCATTTATTAAGAAAAATCATACATTTTGGCACCGAAATTGGCTTTATAAATGGTTTTGAATATTTTCAACTCTCTGGTGTCTTAAAAATGATATTAATCTATTAACACAGAATATATATTTTTTAGCCAATGAAAAAAAGCTAAAAAAAAAAAAAATACCTGTATCAAAGGCATTCAAAAAGAATCCATTAAAACTTTGGTGCTGAATTGTTCGGTTCCGTTCCACACTATAAAAAGAAACCGACAAAGTTCATCAGTAAGTCAATATCAGCTCGTTACCGCATTAATATACGACGGCGTGTTTTTTTTTCTTTTTTTAACACACCACATTTAAAAAAGCACTGATTAAAAAAACTCGTGACTGAAATTGCACACAACTAATTTACAACATATGTTATGCTTCTATATTTAAATTTAAAAATTTATTCGGCATTAAATAATGAACAATAAAATTTGTTTTTTTTAAAATGTGTTCTTAGCCTGACATCCTTTCATACTTCACGATATTTTATTTAGTGTAATCATGAAAAGCTTTTAAAAAAAATATTCATTTTTTAAGTCTTTGTATTATTATTGATATTTTTTAACTCGGTAGATGTAACCTCCAACCTCCTTCAGGTATATCTTGTCGAACTCGCTACTCTTTCTGTCGAACTCGGGAATCTGCACGAAATTCGGTACAGATTTTCGAGTTCGATAAAAAAATTCCCGAGTTCGACAAGATACACTTAATAAAGGTCGGAGGTTATATCGATTGAAACACCACTCAAGATAATAAAATAATCCGAATAATATGAATAATATGAATTATCCATCTACATCCCCAAAAATTCACAAACATGAAATATTGAAATATTTTTATTATAAAATGAAATTTCTCGGAAAAAAATGTTTTATATCCCAATTTTTTTTTTTTTTTTTTTTGCTTGTTTGTTTTTATCTAAGTTTAACATATTCCTTGATTTTCCGGTACGCTCGATCTGACTTTTTGATCACCCATCTGGTCGGCCATATTAGATATTTATCGTTAGTTATTTAGATGAGACATACACATTTAAATTATGATTTTCTCTAGTTCAGATGGGTGCAGTAAATAAACTTTTAACTCGAAATGACCCCTAATGTACTAATGTATAACATAAGACACAGAAAAGAAACATTTATAATGCGTGCACAGCTTTATTTTCTCATGGAACCACCGTACACACTCAATGAATTTTAGCATAGATAGATACATAGATAGATAGATAGATAGATAGATAGATAGATAGATAGATAGATAGATAATTTATCCAAACTGGCTCCAACCAGATTTATCCTGAGGCATTTGTCTGCTATTCACCGGCGATCAACAACGTCGGTGGTTGTCTTTCTATAAAGACAACCGCTTACCAATTATAAAAGAAGTGGAGACTGGCAATATCTCTCGTCTAATCATTACCCATTTAAAAATTACGTATTTTATCAAAAGTGGTATCATAGAATACCATAGAGAATATGTACGTATGTACGTATGTATGTGTCTGTGTGTGTTATGCTGGAGATAACATGAGAGTTCAATTACTTATGCAAAGTTAATATATGTTTGCATTCAACGGACACTATTTATTTTTTTAGTTCCCATTGCTACCTTCAGCTTCAAAGAAACATTGAAAATTCCATCCGCAAGGTTAAATACCGATTTTAACTGATTCATCAACCTAAGTTTTGAATCGACCATATTTGGTATTTGATGCCGAAAATGAAGGTATCCGATGAAAAATCAAAATAATGTATAGGGTCTACCGAATAATATACATACATACATACATATACATACGTACACATAATTGTTATATATTTTCTTAACTTCACTATTATTATATTTATTTATTTCGTGTATGTACATATTCCTCTGAAATGAAGCACAGATTTGTATGTGTAGCTTGCTTGCCATAAGTATATTTTGATATTATAATATATAGTATAAAAATGTATCTATGGCAAGCAAGCTAGATAGACATGAGGAAACTAGACTTTGAATAAAGTCCAATCTGAAACATGCACGCACATATGTACCCAATATGGTTACATATCTGCGTGCGTATTTTTCATCTAACTTGACAGGTCACCATTTTTCAAGGCCCGGGGCCCACTCTAGAATATGGGTTAAATGTTAGGTAGACAGTGAGATAGCCAGATCAGTCATGGTGAAATTTGAGAAAGGCTAGACTATCTAAGAGGACGGTTTAATAGGAATTTATTCACATTATATTTGAAGACGACTATGCTATAGCAAGCCGGGAAGCAGACACACGGTATTGCCCTCCAAAGTTCTATGCCAGAAATTCTGCTCGTAGAATTTTCGTTTATTTTTAGACACAGATAGAAAGTGGGGGAAGTTTTAGAAGGGTGTTCGCGGCTAGACGAATATTTGTCGATCAACTTCCATAAAAGTAACGATAGAACAGAGATGGGCTTGCAACATTTCTTCTGTTCGAAAGAGGGAGTAGGGAGGTGAAAAGATCCTCGTTCAGTAAATTTCACAAGACAGTGTTGTACCTTGTCAAGACAAGGAAGAGTGCTCTTTTACCTCAAATGTGGCAACAGTATTCCATCTTAAAACGTATTTGATTCTTGTAAAGGTAGAGAATGGCGTCGGGAATGGGATACTTTCTAGAGCGGTGGAACGATTCCATCTTCCCAGTGATTTTGGCAACGGATCTGATGTAGGACTTTCATTTCAGGTCACGGATAGAGATCAGTTCAGAAGTTTGCCGAAGCAGGCTGCTTCATCAAGGCGAAAGCCGTTCATTTCAACTGAGGCAAAGTGGGTATATGAGCGTTGGTGGTGCAAAGATAGAAGTTTGGTTTTGGATGCATTAAATGTAAATAGCCATTTTTACCCCATTGTACCACATGCTTACGGTTAGAGGAGAGAGAATTAGAAAGACCATGGTCTTTGTCGTGTTATCATAGATGGTTGTATTGTCTGCATGGGTGTTAACGAATGAACGAAAATGTTATTTGGGAGGTCATTGATGAAGATCAGTAAGAGTGTTGGGCCCAGGATGAATCCCTGAGGAATGCCAGCGTTAATACTCTGAGCTTCGGATTTGTACCCCTCAACTACTACTTTAATAGACCTTCCAGAGAGAAAGGATTATATGGTTGTTATTCCGTAACTGAAAATCTTTGTGCCATACCCTATCAAATGTCTTAGATATGTCCAGAGCTATTGCTCTAGAAACGAAGCCATCATCAATAGATTAATTGATCCTGTGTAATATTACCGTCAATACATTAGATGTTGATCTCTCAGAACGGAAGCCATATTGCATGTTGCTGAATAGGTCATTTCTGCTTAGGTGGTTGACTGCTTCTCTATTTATCACGGACACAAGCTATTTGCTCATGACACACAGAGGTCTGATTGATCTGTATACAGGATCTATACCCTCGTGTTTTAAAAATTGGACAGGTTGTCGAGGTTTTTCAAGGTGTTTGGAAGCATCTTTCCTTAAGGCATCGTTCGAACAACTTTGGAGCTAGTTTCGATTGCAGCTTCTTATTTTTAACAAAATGATTAGGATATTGTCAGAGACAGTTGCTTTGCTGGAATTAAGGTTTGAAAACATCTTGGACAGATATATGGATGTCGCTCAGAGTTTTGTCAGTCCTAGGAGGAAATTCAGGGGATAGACAGCCATTATCACACAGGGTGAAGTTTTATGCTGAATTAATCACTCACTTTAGAACCGCTGATGATGGCTGGAATAGAAGTTACATATTTGTTCAGAATCCTGTTTGTTATGCGCCGAAATTCATGAAAATCTAGCCTCTGCTCAACTACTTTCAACTTAACAGTTAGGGCGAAAGATTTTCTCACATTTTTAATGACTTTTCAGCAGTGTTTGCTATCATTCCTATTGTTGGCTTTAGTTTCTGAACATCTGTTTCGATTAAAGTAATTAAAATAGCGATATTTATGTGCAATTGCAGCAGCACAATCAGGGATGTACCACGGTTGGCTATTTGTTTTAATTAAAAAATGTTTAGGGTATATAGCCAATCTGTCAAGTCAGATGCTATGG
Source organism: Euprymna scolopes (assembly GCF_053919585.1). Lineage (NCBI taxonomy): Eukaryota > Metazoa > Mollusca > Cephalopoda > Sepiida > Sepiolidae > Euprymna > Euprymna scolopes. Next base: position 82,446,835 of record NC_136505.1, on the reverse strand, counting down.
TGGATACATCCTTTTTGAACATGAAGCATAGGGATATATCTGATATGAACGTATGGAAACTGTCCGAATCAGCCGTAGAGTAGTGATACACAGTGCATTGAAGAGGGACATCTGAGGTCTTACTACTATTAGTTTTAATCTTAATTGTAACAACCGAGTGATCAGAAGATTCCAGCAGAGACATGACGGAGGATGAGCACAGTTTAGGGAAGGTTATTAAAAAAAAGACTACAGCGCTTGGAAAGTGAGTGAGTTCGTCAACAATCTGGGTTAGATAATAGACAATGGAGAAATCAGAACAGAATCTCCCTTCGTAATCTGTCTTGCTTGAATCGACCAGCCATTCAATGTTGTGGGAGTTGAAATCTCCAGAGACGTAAATGTTGGCTAAAGTATGTGCAGTCAGGATATGACTAATCTGTTCCATGATACTCTCAAAAATTGTGACACCATTGCTGTGGGGACGGTATAGAGCAAATAGGAAGGCGGTGCAAGAAGTGCTACTCAGAGGTACATGTAACGTAGTTTAGGATCTTCTTTCGAGATATCTTTGCCGCACAGGAATCCATCGCTAATGTAGCCATGTATTCATGTTCGTAACGGTCATGAGGGCCAGTATTAGAGGTTAAGTTAAAATAATCTTTGATCGAGAAGGTTTAAAATTAAGTTAGAATAACTTTGGATCGTGAAATCATCTGAAGAAAACAGTTTCGAAAACAACAGATGAGATTTAGTCTCATGTAATTTGATTTCAACCTCTGTAATGTTTGGAGAAGGAGACTTGATCTGGGAGTGGCGGGGGTATACGTTCGAGTTTGGGGTTCTGGGTTAGTAAAATTCTTCAAATGTGTTGAATATGAAAACTAGTGGCTACACATATGCAAATATGTTTCTGTGACAACCCTGCTAGGGAAAATCACATCATCAGGCTAAGAATATCTCCGAAGGTATCAGTCAAAAACACTACCTTTTATATTAAAACCAATCTATAAGATTACATCATTGCCAAGGGCAAAAGGGGTAACCAGATAAAGTAAGTTATCAGATTATACAAATTGATGTGGGATCTCCCAATATAATTTTATAGTTGTGCTTTTTTAGTTAGCATTAAGACATCCGACTCTACTTTTAGTGGTTATTTAAGGAATATGGATTTTAGAAGAATAAATCTTATACCAGTGCAAAAACTCTTATTAACGTTTTTACATTTAAATTGATTATTAACGTTTTTAAGAATTAAGTTGAGATAAAATCATACATATATAAACAAATAAACGCATATATATATATATATATATATATATATATATATATATATATATATATATATATATATATATATATATTAGCCGGGCAATCTTTTAGTTTCAGCAAGCAAGTTGTACGGAACAAAACCCAGTGATTTAATCGACCATATTCTTTTCTATTCTGTACATTATATACAAGTACTATTTAATATTAATTGTTAATGTGTATTCTAAAGCTATTAAAAACTGTAACTGTCAAATACCTAATACTTGTCCCTTAAATAATAAATGCTTAACGCCTTCAGTAGTATACCTGGCAAAACCCAAATGAAGAAAAGTTTTATATAGGTAGTACGCAATTGACATTTAAGGAGGCATAAAAGCTCTATGATGAATCAAAAATATGAGAAAGATACTTCCGTATCAATATACTACTGGAAATTGATTAAAGAGAGAAAATACCTAGGTTGGAATGTAAAATCATTAAAAGAGCTAATGTATGTCTTTCATTACAGGCACCATGTTTTCTATGCCTCCATGAAAAGCTGGAGATAACTAAATTTAAAGATCGTGACAAACTTTTAAATATCAAACAAGAAACAACTATCTCTTGTAAACATTTTCAAATTCACACACTAAAGAAATTATAAAACTCTAAAGAAGTTAAAAAAAGCGGATGATATAAGTATAATAATGTATTGTAACTGTAATTCCTTACTTTTCAAAAATACGTAATGTCTAAAATACCACTAAAGTAATAGTAAGTTGTTGATTTAAATGAATGAAACTCATATATTTCTATATTAAGTAAAAGAGTACTTTAGATTGAAATTATTCAATACCTAGTTTAATCCTTAATTATTTATCGCATCTTAAATCTATTCATTTTCAACATGAATCTTTTGGTTTAAACATGGGTAGTGTAATGATCTCATTACATACCCATGTTTAAACTAAAAGATTCGTGTCTAAAGTAAGAGATATATACTCTTTTAAAGAAATGGATATATACTCTAAGCCAGATTGATTTAAATGTAAATTATGCATAGTACTTTTACTTCGACGTACCTTATTTTCTCCTTTTTATGTTGATATATATATATATATATATATATATATATATATATATATATATATATATAGAGAGAGAGAGAGAGAGAGAGAGAGAGAGAGAGAGAGAGAGAGAGAGGGAGATAATTTTTAATATCTCATCGAAATTTTTAACTACTTATTTCAATCATTAATTAATCATCTCATTTTATTTTATTGATTTTAAACGTTAATCACGTGTTTTAAATATAATTAGTCTAATGAGTTAAACGATTTATATCTTCGTAGTCGGGTAACACAGGGTGACCAAAAACAAAAAAACAAAAGCTAAATGGAGAACATCTAGAACATATGCTGTAAAACGGAGAATATATATATATATATATATATATATATATATATGTGTGTGTGTGTGTGTGTGTGTGTGTGTGTGTGTGTGTGTGTATGTATGTATATATATATATATACTTGCGTTTATATTTATATATATAATGTATTAATATAATGTAATGTATAATATAATAATATTATTAATATAATATAATGTATTATTATATATACTTGTACCTATATTTACCGACGAGAGGTAGGGCCCCGAAACATGCATGTACGTAGGTTACTGCTTTATAAAAATATTATTTTTTTTACGTCCAAAATAAAAAATGGGTAGTTTCTAAAAAAAAAAAAAAAAAAACATCCGATCTTAAAGGTGAAGACGCTAATCTTAATATCGTTTTAAAAATCAACAACAAAAACTAGTAAATATATATATATATATATATATAAGAGCAAATAGTTAATAGAACATGTTAAAAAACATTTTGAAAAAGAGTTAAAAACATATTTAATCTGAAAAGGAAACACTTAATAAGTGGATAGTCCTTAATCCGCGGAGTTTCGAAGAAATACTTTCCTTCTCATCAGAGTGTAGGAGTGTAGGAATTAGCAAAATGTGGGATCGGATTTTTGCATACATACATATATATATATATATATATATATATATATATATATATATATATATATATATATATATATATATAACTACTTCATTTACTCACATAAAATTAATATACGAAAGTATAGATTTATGCGTAAACTTTAAGTATTTACTTTAAAAGTGCTCAATACGTAGGTAGAGCTAGTTAGTAATTTATAAAATATATATGGCGATTAAGCTACACTGAATATTCGGCGTTTCATCCACTCTAGGATTCCTCAGGCTTATGCGCGAATATATATATATATATATATATATATATATATATATATATATATATATATATATATATATATTCATATTTGCAGGAAATATTGTATTTGATCCAACATGTGACTCTTTTTCTGGTCCATCATAGCAAGAGAAAAAGTATTTTAAAGAAAAGGTATGATATATATATATATATATATATATATATATATATATATATATATATATATATATATATATATATATAAATCAATACAAAGAATTAGTCGATACAATATTCAGTATGAATACATTTAAACTATACTGTAATATTAAAATCTAAATTTTGAAAAAAATCCTATTCAAAAGTAATAATTTGGTAATAAAGCATGTTAGCTTTTAACATGCGAAAAATCATATCGGATGTATAGTATTTTAATTATGCATTTCATGCGACATTATTTGATGGGTTGATATGTCGTCAAATAAGCAATACCTAAACTGCGTCAAATGCATTCATGGCTAAACACGTGTTGATATTGTAATGTTGTCATTTTTGCTATTGTTGTCTTATGTAAAGGGAAATAATGTTTGTGCGTGTGTGATGTTAATCACTGATGTTTGTTACTCGTAATCGGGTGAACGCCGGTGTTTCTTTTTGTTTTTGTTTTTTATCTATCATCACTCGGTGTCAATCACACTACCGACATTGATCTTGCAATCGACATGTCTTTCTCATTCACGTTCACCCGTTCGCACTAATCCGAGATTATCTCCTATGTCTAATAAGGATTAACACTGACTTCGATTCGGTCGATTTAAAAAATATTTTCGTGGATTAATTTTTATCTTTCTTCAAGGGGGAGGAGTTTATGAATGTTTGTTTTCGTCGTGATCAACCACGTGGGTGAAACAAAAATCGTTTCTGATTTCCTTCAAAATCCCTACGCGCATCTTCGACCATTCACTTATGGAACAGACATCCGCGGAGTACACATCTTAACAACGCTGCAACATTTTTTTGGAAGTATTTTTACTGACTTATACAAACTTGAAGCCGATTTCGTGTTACCTACTCTGTCTACAAATTTCAAAATTAATCTATCTATACATATATACAAGGAACTATTTTAAAATATTATTTTTGCAGGATTTAATTTAAACGCACATTTAATCGTTGGATATATTTCCGAAATCATCGCGGAAAATGATGGAAGCTTCAATACATGATGGCGGTGAAGTTTCCAAATATGACCTGGCGAAACTGCACGAGTTAGTACTCGGCAAACATTCGATTCTGATCAAGGAACCAGAATTTAGCGAATCCTGCAAAGCCGACCCAGACGCAAACTGGATCTTTCAACGACGTAGCATCGACTTAAAATTAGAAGAAACGAGTTACTTCTTGCATGCGCTTCGGCAGCAAATCAAAATTAATCCGGAGGAAGAAAAAACGGAAAATGATACGTGGATTGAGGAACGTGAGACGGAGGAGGCTCTGCGAGTCTTGGATGATCTAGACAAAGAACTAATGAATGACAACGACTGGAATGCCGAAGTGAAGAAAGAATGGCAGAACTTGCGACAGAATTTGAACTGCAACGTCGAAGTAAACGAATTGCATAACAAGAAGGGAAACAACAATAACAACAATAACAATCAAGAAACACAACAACGAAACAATAAAAACATCAACGAAGAGCGGCAGAAAGCGCAGATACTGAACAATGCGAATCTGTTAAATTCAGAAACGCCAACACAAAACGAACAGGACTATGTAATCAACGACCCTGAGTACGTTCTGAACCATTACGAACAATTGCAGAATTGGCTCATTCAGCTTAAACACTATTACGTTTCCATGGAGGACAAATTTGAACCTAACTATATTGCTCTACTGGCAACGGCTAAGCGCCTGTCTCACAAGTTGAAAGAAGGACGAATCCTAACCTGGCTCATAGCACGATCGGAGACCACCCCGAGCAAATATCGAATTTCGTTAGGAAGTTGGTTCCTGGCAAATCTTCCCATTGTCCAGGGCAAGGCTAAGACCCGAGCGCGTCTAAGAAACCACAAGAACATTGTATTGAAAAGACAAGGACAGCTTCGTGAAAGTATGGTAAGCATTGTTTTTAGTATTATTATTATTATTATTATTATTATTATTATTATTATTATTTGTACTCACTAGGAGTTTCTCATATCATAGATTACCCGCTGACAACATTAGTGTTCACTGGAATCTAGGTGACAACACATTTCCCCAGATTTCTAGTACTCTCCCCCTCTTTCGATAACCTGTGAAAATAACTTTTCAGTATCGCAACAGCCGTTTGCCACTGACTTCTCGCTGGCAACGACCATTGGTTTTCACTAGAATAAGACGGACTAACCTCTATAATCTTAACATAAAATATTATAATATATAAAATATGACATAATTTAATGCATATAAAAGCTTAATACTTATGTGTGTGTGTGTGTGTGTGTTTGTGTGTGTGTGTGTGTGTGTGTCCGTGTCCTCTAGAAAGTAATGTTAGAAAATCTACATAAAATCTAAAATAAAATAAAATTCTTATTTGAAATTTAAGACGAAGAAAATAGAAATATTCCCAGGGTGCACTCTAAATGCATTTCCGATGAGGCTATGATGGGCATAACCCCTTAAAACTTCAAATATATTCCATTTTTTATGAAATTTATATCATATGTATAATATTATCTGCGGAAGACAATGGAAGTGGTCCTGAATATCTACGTTACTCTCAGTGTTCCCCCACCTGTAAGTGACCTATTGAGATAGAACTCTTAAAACTTCAAATATGTATATTCGATTTCAATGAAATATAAATCATAGTTTTTCAACATTTCAGCTTCTTCCGACTATATTAGGGTGGGGGAAACAGGACAGCAGAGCGGAATACAGTAAGATCAAAGAAACCATGGTGTATGAACATAGTGAAAAAAACATAGTGGTGGTTCTCATTAAATCCCGAGCAACGTCGAGTCTTCCAAATATATAAAAGAATGTGAAAATACTTCTAGAATATAAACTGTAAAGATAAAAGATCGTTCGACTTACAATGGTTTCATGACGAAATGTAATCGAGTGTAGCTTTTCTACATCTTAACACAACTTCTAATCCGACGTCGACAAGTGTTCCAACTAGTATATATCTCATATGTAAAATAAATCCAATCTCTTTTTCGATTGTTGTCATCGAGTTTCCTTCTTCCCAAATCAATATTTTAGTCAGATTTGGAAGGATCGTTGCAACATGTTGTGAATAATAAAATGTAATTCGATTTAATTCCAGAAAATACGTTGACAGTCGCCATATAAAAAAAATGTTTAAAAAATGGGGTAACTCTGTATTCGTCAAAACAGAGTTATTTTCGTCGTTTGGAACAACGAAACTGCTTTGGGGAAAAAACTGCCTAGTTTTTTGTTTGTTTTTTTTAAATGCCGGGTAGATAAAGCCAGTAAAAATCGATTTGCTTAAACAATCAATAAAAACGTTTGAAAGTTGCACTAATGCAATCATCTATCTGATGTACAATTAAGAAGAACGATTAACTCACATAACTAAACAATTAATCTGATCTCAGATTATATCGTACTAGTTGAAATAACCGTATACGGTGGGCTTCTCAGAGTTTTGTTTTTATATGCGAACCCAACAGGGCGAAAATATGTTTTCCTATTGACTACGGGGTGCCTTTAATAAGTTTCCAGACATTTTTGTGCAGGCATTTAAAATTGTCATGGACTCTTGAAAATTCAGTATGTTATTGCTATACATAGGTTCAAATGAACAGCTACTGCAGAAATTGGAATACACTCTACTAAAACCTGATCGTCACAGTTGGTGAGTTTCAAAAATACAATCTGGACGTGAGGAAACTTTAGAAAAACAATATGCAATAAAATTATGTTTTAAACTTGCAAAAAATGCCACAGAAATGTATGGAATGCATTTTGCAGTAATCGATCATCAATTTTTGAGTGGCATGAGAGATTCAAGGAAAGCAGGGAATCTATGAGGGATGATGAGAGGTGTGTGAGGAGTAAGCAAGTCAGAACACCAGAGTTGATTGGCCAAATAAAGAATTTCATAAATTTGTGTGTCCGTAGAGACAATAAGTGCAGAGTTTGATGTCAGTGTGGGAACTGTACACACAATTATTTGCGAGAAACTGAAGATGTGGAAGATTTGCGTAAAAAATTAAAACCTTGAACTATTATCTAATTCCAAATTATTATCTAATTCCAAATTATTATCTAATTCCAAATTATTATCTAATTCCAAATTATTATCTAAACTCAAAAAATGGAAATTAATACAAAATAACCCGACTTCACAAATTGATAAAAGTTCATCATTGGATTTTAATTATAAGGTGAAGCTCGAAGATTCAAACTCGAGATAGATAAAGCAACAAAAAATAATAAAAAATAATAATAGATAAACAAATAAATAAATAAAATAAAAGCATTACCCCCCCCCCCAACATACACACACACCAACCTCCACCATATCCTTTAAGAACCTAGAATAAAAATCAGTTAGGTCTGCTAGCTTTCCTTCTTTTTCGATATGACCTCAAGAAGGATGAATCGCACTTTCAAGACCCAAAGCTAAGTTAACAAATGTTTCTATCTATAACTTTTTGAAGTCTATTTTGTCTTATTACCGCTACCATATTTGTATTGCAAATATTTGTTTTTCTTTTCTTATTGCAGGTTTCACTTAAACTCTGAACTTAACTTTACTTATCTTGTCTTGCTTTTTCTTTTTTGTTCTGAAATCTTTTTTGACAAATATGCTATTATTAACCAATACTGTTTTCTTACATTTAAAACGAAAAGAAAAAAGTCACCCATGAAAACGAGAACCTTCCAAATTAAAACCTTGAACTATTATCTAAACTCAAAAAATGGAAATTAATACAAAATAACCCAACTTCACAAATTGATAAAAGTTCATTATTGGATTTTAATTATAAGGTGAAGCTCAAAGATTCAAACTCGAGATAGATAACGCCAAAAACATCCCGCATTAATATGGGAGGGTAGACTATCTTCAAACAGCGTCCTAAGTTGGTAATTGAGCATCGGACTTAAGTGGATATTAATAAGTTCCTCGTACCTATTTTTTTAAATGGAGAGTACATAATACAGTGGATGTGTTATCGGCAGCTCCAGTAACTCTCGCTTCTCCTTTTTTGTCCCTCAGTCCTCATTCAAATGAGTTATTTTTCTGACAAAGGGTGAAGAAAAGGTTGCTTTCCAGGTCGGTAGTACTTCGTGAACAGTAGTCTGAGATGTCAGAAATTTTTCTGTTTCTATGTCTATCCTTGTAGCCATGTCATTAGTAAGGGTGCTGGAGGTAAACGTTTCATCTGGGCTGACGTTATCCGCCTGATAGTCAAAGACCCGAACCTTGGATTAACCACTAAGGAGACTGTCCTTTCAGCAGATACAAAGAACTGGGGCTGCTGTATTGCCATTTGGTGAATGGATTCTGGACCATGCAATAGTCTCTGGTAGGGCCTCTTGATGCCATACTAGTGGGTAATTGTTACGGCTTTACCTTATCATGTGCTACAAAAGAAAAATTCCTGTCCTTTTCTCTCTTACTTTCCCTCTCTATCCTGCTCTAACCAAGTATGCCGACTTGTTCCACAAATCCCAAAATCTCAACATGAAATATCTCCAGAAAAAAAACACGAATAAACCTAGAACCCCATCACCCAACGTAAACCCCTACTACCATGTCTCCTTCTCCAACTTCCCTAGATGAGTTCATAATTAACGGACACTCTAATTTAACATCTAAATCTGACCACCCACCCCCGGTTCGCCATGGGCATGGAATATGTACCGGTAAGTATACAAGCCTTCTAGACCTTTTTCTCTCAACTTCCCCTGTTCATGTTCCGTTCTATCTCCTCTAGGATCCTCCGACCACTCCGTTGTATAAGATAAAAATGAAATGTAATAAGTCTTCAGACATACCTCTCCACCGTACTGTATACTGATACTCTATGGCTGACTGGGATAGCTTCCGTACATTCATATCTGATCTACCTCTGCATTCCATGTTTAAAAAGATGTGTCCTCTATAGTATCAGACCTGAACGAATGGTTAATCGTAGGTATAAACCGATTCATACCATCCAAAAAATTCCAACAAAAACCTAACAGCCAGCCATGGTTCTCCCCAGAATGTGCTGCTGCCATCGCGCATAGAAATCACTTTTTCCATAGCTACCAACGTAATAGATGCACTGAGACTAAAGCTGCTTTCAGGACTGCCACCAACCACTGTAAAAGAGTAATAAAAAATGCAAAAGAGCAATATGCAGTTCGTTAAATCCAAAGTAGCTGATCAGCGGCTTGGTTCCCACCAGTTTTGGCAAATAACAGAAGCGTGCGTTCTATCCCAACCATTATCAATGGACCAGAGAGGTCATCTCGTCAGCATCAGACAAGGCCAAACTATTTGCCAAGAACTTTGCAGCTAATTCTACCCTATGTGATGAAGGCCATCAACTCCCCATATTTCCTCATATAACACACAACACGCTAGGTAACATATAAATATCTCTGCGTGAGGTCGCCAAGCTAATCAAGAATCTTGATTCCAGTAAAACAACTGGCCCTGACGGCATCCCAATTATAGTGTTAAAAAAGCTTCAACCAGAACTTGCCCCCACACTTACGAAACTGTTTAAGCGTTTCCTTAAGGAGAAGTGCTTTCCAACACCCAGGAAAACTTTATCAGTATGCCCTGTATTTAAGAATTCAGGTGATAAGTCATCTCCCTCTCAGTACAGACCAATAAGTCTCCTGTGTGTCATGAGTAAGTTACTGGAATCCATATTAAATAGAGAAGTAGTCAACCACCTCAGCAGAAATAACCTTTTTAGTGACACGCAATATGGTTTCCGTTCTGCTAGATCTACAGCAGATGTGCTAATGATTATATCTCATAGGATTACCGAATCTCTCGACAAAGGCTTCCTTTCTAGGGCAATAGCTCTTGACATATCAAAGGCCTTCGACAAGGTATGGCATAAAGGCCTACTTCACAAGATCTCCAGCTATGGTATAACTGGAAATGTTTTCTCACTCATTAAATCATTTCTCTTCCATAGGCTCATAAGAGTAATGGTTGATGGGCAAAAATCAGAGTCCACAGTATTAATACTGGAGTCCCTCAGCGGTCCATTCTGGGCCCAACTCTCTTCCTGATCTACATCAATGATCTCCCAAAACACATACTTAAATCATTCGTTGACATCTATGCTGATGATACGACCATCTACGGCAACACATTAAAGGTTGTAAATGACAAAGTTCTCTCTGATTCTATCTCCTTTGATCTCAAGCGCATGGTACAGTGGGGGGAGATGTGGCTGGTTACCTTTAATCTAAATCTAAAACCAAGCTCCTATCTTTACATCATAAACGCTCTGATCCCCATCTGGCATCAATTGAAATGGATGGCTCTCATCTAGAGGAGGCTCCGTGTTTTGACAAGCTTCTGGGCTTGACCTTTATTGAAATGGAACACGTACATCAAATCTGTTGCCAAGATTGCTGGAAAAATGGTGGGATCCTTCTATCGCTCGAGAAAATATCTCACTACTGATGCAATTCTCTATCTATGTAAAAGCCAAGTATGTCCAAGGATGGAATACTGCTGTCACAACTGGGCAGGAGCTGCTAAAAACAGCCTATCCTGCCTTGACAGAGTACAAAATAGACTTTGTAGCTTAGTGGGGGATGCCCTTTTCTCTACCTTGCAGCCTCTCTTCCACAGAAAAGACGTTGCGAGCCTGTCTTTGTTTTATCGTTATTTCCATGGCAAGTGCTCGTCTGAGCTCCAATCTCTGGTCCCCCCTCGCCAATCTTTCATGAGAAACACCCATCTGGCTGAAACTACTGTCAATAATTTTCCCCACTCTTTATCTGTGCCTAAATCCAAACGTAGATTCCATGAGCAGAGCTTCTTTCTCAGAAGGGCACGACTGTGGAACTCTGTTCCGTTTGCCTGTTTCCCACCTGATTACAAATTGGATGTCTTCAAGTCCAACATAAACAAATTCCTGATGAATCGCCCTCTTAAGTAATGACACCTTATCAAATCTCCAATACTAATGAATACTGCAACACTATCCCATTGATTAATGTACACAAAATAACCTTTATCTCTGAGTGGCTTCTGGGCCTTGATAAGTGGTGACCTCCATGTAAAAAAAAAAAAAGGTCACAGACTATTTGACCAATATGGGCATCAAGACAGTTTTTCACCCTCCATATAATCCAAATCTTGCCCTCTTTGCCTTTTGGTTATTTCCTAAGCTCAAAGAAAACCTTAGAGGCTGTCGTTATGAAACAATTGAAAAGATGAAAGAGGCTGTGACGAGGGTCATTGACATGCTCACACAAGAGGACTTCCATGGGACCTTCGAGAAGTTGTTGGAACGGTACAACAAGTGCATTGCAGCCGGAGGAGATTACTTCAAAGGGGACTAGAGGCTTATGTGTCTGCTATCAATAAAAGTGTCCATACCAAGCCTAGAAACTTGAAGACACCTCGTATATATGTGTGTCTATGTGTGTATTGTTTTGTTTGATGATTTGAAATTTAATTACATAAAAAAGAAGTCGTCGAAGTTTTCTGCAATGCTGTCTATAAAATTAAATTATGTTGAGCGTAACGTAAATAGTAGATTTATCAAATGTTTGTCTGAATAGAATTTGGGCGCTAAAATTAATGCAGCTTAGAGGACGTGTACTTTTGATAAAAAAAATATATATATCGAAAATGTGACGTTACTTGCATATGAATTTTTATTAAATAAAAGTGCACATTTGTTCATGCTACCAGTTATCACTTATTTTTAATCATTTAGCGAAAATTTGAATGTGTTTTAATTGAAAAATAAATGAAAGGAGTGTTTCGATGCACATGGATTCGCTTCCCTCCACAACACACAAACACTTAAGAGACAAAAGTGTTTGCACAGTTTTGTTTTGAAGATCTATAATAAAAAAGATTAGAAGAATAAAAATAAATAAGAAATTTATTTATTTTTTGCGGACTGTTATCTTTATCTTTATAGTTGTTGTTTCATCACGTTTCGGTTAACTCATCCTTCAGCCTTCTTCAGGTGATTAACTGTGACGGGATAGGAATGCTGAGTCTCGTACTTGCATCCCCAATAATTACTGCCTTCCATAGTTGTTGTCTCGCCAATGTCTATCAGTGGATAGAGGTGTTGAATCTCCACCGTTCCAAGTGAGCATTGTCTGAAGATAGCGGTTTCAAACCTACCCAAAGCAGGCCAGAGGTTTTGTTGGCCAAAACGTGTTGAGACAACAACTATGGAAGACAGTAATTACTGGAGATACAGTTACAAAACTCAACACCTGAAGAAGGCCGGATGATGAGTTGGCCGAAGCATGATGTAGCAGCAGCAACTATGAAGATGAAGATAACAGTCCGCTAAAAATTAAATATATACACAAACTACTCATCTCAAATTGAAAGGCTTTCCGACATAGGATCTCTACGGTTTAGGGGTGAGATTTCGCTTGTGCTTTAAATCTGTCGAAGCACATTCCAATAAAAAAAATACGTGTAAAACAGGCACAAGGATGCAATATTTTGGGAGAGAATATGGTGTTTGGTTAATAGTATGGGTCAGGGTTAGGTTGGAGACTATTTTTTGGACCGGTCTAAGAGCGAGAGATGTACCAGCCCAGATGTGACAACAATACTCCATGCATGGGCGAATGATGACTTTGTAGAGATATAGGGTACTCTCAGGTGTAAGTAATTTTCTAGCACCATAAAGGGAGCCTACATTCTTCACAGCAACCTTGGCAATATCCTTCATATATTTGTTCCAGTTCATGTTGTCTGTGAATATTAAGCCGATGAGTTTGAACGAATAGCTTTCAGGTAGCGTATTATTAGTCATGACAATCAGTGATTAAGAAGGTTTCTTAAAATTGTTAAAGGAAAGAAACTTAATCTTAACAACGTCCCCATTTCACTACAAACTGGAGGTTTTCCTTTAGAGTTTCCGCCATTGCATTAAATATGCGTTGATTCGTTTGTTTTTTTTGTTTTGTTTTTTTTTATTCGTGTCTGTTAGAGAGCGTGGTGTCATCAGCAAACATACCCATCTCGGAGACAATTTCATTAGGGAGGTCTTTTATGAATATCTGGAATAAGAAAGGTTATAAAATCAACCCCTGTGGCACACATGTATTTATATCATGTTGTCTTGATGTACGACTATCAAGGAAAACCTACATTTTTCTCCTGCATAAGAAGGATTTGATTATATTAAGTATTCGTCCAGTAATACCATGTGATTTAATTTCATCAAAAGACCTTAGTGCCAGATTCTGTTAAAGGTCTTAGATATATCTAGTGCTATTCTCTAGCCTCCCCTGCTTTATTCAGTGCGTTCAGTGCGTTCAAAGATTACAGTTATGATATGTGCAGTAGAATAAGCTTGCCTAAATCGTTTTCTCGAACGTTCTCTCGGGCGTCATCATGTCTCTAACATGATCGTCTTATCGAAAGTGATCTCTCTGTTAAAGATGGTCCTTGTGTCCTTATTTATTATTACTTTTTTATTACTCTCTATTAGTTCTTAATCGTTCATTTTTAATTCGTTTACTTTTACGGGTCTGTGTGTTTATCAATGTTCTTACATATATATGTGTTGGTGTGTATGCTCTTACGTACAGTTTACTGTTATATATGTGTGTGTGTGTGTGTGTGTGTGTGTGTGTGTGTGTGTGTGTGTGTGTGTGTGTGTGTGTGTGTGTGTGTGTTCTTATCCTACACAGTTTCTTTTGCCTTGAAAATCTCTGAGGCGTGTATGCGCAATGTTATGTGAACATATCTGGTTGCCTTGGCCAGTGGATGATATCTTCTTGGACGCTGGTCTGCCATCTCGTCGGGAAGTGGTCACTGCAGACAGATTCATTAATGACAACAAGATGGACTGAAGCTTCAATTTTTTATTTAAGGCAAGCCTATATCTCGGACCCTGGTTGTCGGGGAGAGACCCGAAATCTCCCGTCTGGTTTCTCTGCTGCTCAAAACCACTCTCAGCCGATGTGGTCGTCAACCGGAAGCCTATAGCCATAATTCCCGTGTCCCCCTTAATGTCCGGTGCATTCTATCTAGATCGTCAAAAGGTGACTTGAGTTTGACGCCTGTCAAACCAACTTTTTCTGACTCCGTTAAATCGCTGATGGGAAACAAAATATGCTTACATAACTTTCTATTTCTAAAACTACCTATACAGCATTTAATCTGGGATTCCCAATACTACATCTCCTTTTGTAGCCTTTTTTTTTTCTTATTGTGGTGTCATTTCGCTCAAATCTCAATATTTTCATAGAGCCGTCAGTGATATGTTACAAGAGGTTTAGTATCTACCAGATGGTGAACTAGTGCTTAATTAATGACTCAAAGATTTTAGTGAAGAGAGGAAAAATTATGGGGCGATAATTGAGTGAGTCAATTCTTTCACCAAAATTCTTGAAAACAGCTACAACAGAAGCAATTTTCTAGTAGTCAAAAAATAAGATTTGGTATAGCATTTGTTGAAGAGTTTGAAGAGAGAACTGGGGCAACCTCGGCGAACATTTTTAATAGTATAGCCGAGATGAGATCAGGCCCACATGCCTTCGAGGTGTTTAGATTTTTATGGCATCACGAACACGAGAAAAATTAGTTTTCAAATCATCGAATGTGGCTTCTATCGTGGAAATTTGAGATACTAGTGTGGGGGTCTAAAGTGGGGTTGGAGGCAAACCCCTGTGCAATCAGGTTAGTCTTCACGGTTACTGTGCAAACAACCTTATGGTTGTTGGGTAGTAGGGAAATTGTTTTTATTGACCATTATTTACTACACGGTATTAAGTTTTCCAGAAATCGCGAGTTCCTAATTTCTGCGACTCAATGCGTTTTCTGTTGATTACAGTATGCCTTCTCTTGACTGCGGTTATTTCACTCTACAGTTATTTCTAGCTTCTATATATTTTTGTCTGTTTGCATTGGACTTATGACGGATAAATCTATCGAATGCGTGTTGCTTTTGACTAATGGTGACTGAACAAATAGAAGAGATAGTGGGGTTTGTTATAAAATTAGATAAAAATGGATTTTTATTCGATTTCGTCATTTTTGGCAGATATCGATAGTTCGATTGCGATTATGGAAATATGAAAGCCACGAAGCTTATAGAATACGTATGTATCAATCGATATGTGTGCGTCTGTGCGTGTGTACGCGTGTGTATTATCTGTTATACAAAGGAAAGTCGTAATTCTGTCTCTGTGTGCATATCGGCTAAAATTCAGAAACTACACAAAACACGCTTACAAAGCTTACATCGCCGGATTCAGTATGTCCGACTTTGTTATAGAAAAAAAAATATTGCAATATTCATTCTAAGTGATCGAATTAGTTCAGGGCGAAAGGGGTAGAAGTCAAAAATGACTTTTATTTATTTTTTTTTTTTCGGATTATAATAATTTATATGTTTGTGTATTTCAAAAACAACACTGAAAAAGTAGTTAGAGCGTTTCTTTTCCTGCTGGCTTTCCTTCCTTTTCTTTCTATCTTTCTATTATGTTGAATCAATTGAGCGACAGGAAGCACAAAGAAAGAAAAAGGCAAAGAAGTAGAAGGGGCGAGGGTGAGAAAAGAGATGAGATAAAAGAGAGAGAGTGAATGACATTAAAAGAAAAATACTGCACACATTTTTTAACTATTCTATAACGTTATCCATTGCTGAGTAGCCACGCTAAAATCACTTTTATTTTTCTTCTCTGATTTTATTCAATTTTTTACGATCTACTTTAGAATCGATATATTTAGGGAAAATATACGTTTTTTTTTTGTTGTTTTTTTTTTTGTTTTGTTTTTTGCAGTGTGGTATATGGTGCCGATTCATGAGAGAAAACAATAAAACTTTCAATAATAATAAACTAGCATATATAAATGCTTTAATACTGTGAGATTTATCATTTTAGTTTTCTGATATGTGTGCCTTTTCTTCAGGTGAGTCACACTTATTGAAAATATAATTTTGATTGTCCGATTGATGATAAAACGGTCCGTGAAGAACCGGATTCCTTTAAAAATGAAAAAGTGCACGGTACCTGGAATTTAAATTTCTACCCTTTTATGTATACATGCTCTGTAGTTTAAAAGTAATATCTGTTGAGCTTAATTCTTGAATGTCTGATCATAAATCAACACACAGACACACACACACACATAGTATATAATGGAGACCGAGTTTCGTTTGAGACTTATTTTTCTTCTTGTAAATTTTATACGCAGACTTGACGTACCCGTGACTCGCTGGGTGCTAGTTGTTCCTAGTTGATTTCTTTCGAAAGAAATGTTTTAAGTATAACTCAATCCGATAAGTAAGTTATATATTAGCATGAAATTTCTGTTATGAACGTCTAAGGAAAGCACCTCAGAGAAGCAAACATTGATTAACATACATTTAGTATTACAATCCAGGCCTTAAATGGAACATTTAAGTTAAGTCCGTTGAATCTGGAAAAATAGTTGAATCATTCTACCACTCCCGAAAGTATTTGACTCTAGACACAATCCTTTATCTGTATGAGAGGCAAATACGTCCTAAGATGAAATGCTGTTGTCACAGCTAGTGAGATGCTGCTGCTCATAGCGCCCTTTCCTGCCTTTACACAGTACAAAACCGACTTGGAAATCCAACGATGTCTTCTTCTCCTCCCTAGAGCCTCTTTTTCTCATAGAAGAGTCTTTCTCGTTAGTTTCAGGAGTTCGACTTAGTTTACATGTATGTACACTGTAAAACATTCACAACAGAAACTTTAGCTGCAGCCACTATCTCTCTCTCTCTCTCTCTCTCTCTCTATATATATATATATATATATATATATATATATATATATATATATATATATATATATCTGTCACTGCGCCTAAAACTAAACGAAACTTCCATGAGCAAAGATTCTTTCATAGTCTATGAAATGTAATACGACGAGTCTATTTGAATACAATATTGTCGTTTTCAAGTTCAATGTAAACAAATACTTGTTCAGTCGTCTTCTTAAATAATCAATTCAGACAAGTTTACAACCATCGATACTAATCCTGTCGACCTTCCACCATCTATCTGTCAAACTCAATCGACTCTTATCCCTGAGTAGCCTTTAGGCCTTGATAATCAGCTACTCTTTTCTTAAAATAAATAAAATAATAATAGGTAAAATGGCTGCGTCATCTAATCAAGATTTGATTCAGTGAAGAGATTACAATCATTAAAAATTCAGATAATTAGTTTAGAAGCTTAGGAATGTCCTCGAAACCTAAACAGAACAGTAATATGGTATTTTATAAGGAGTTGCTAATGTCGATAATCTGTGATATTTTCGTTACTGAGTCTTCACCCCCGGAATAGTTTTTTTTACTTAAAAATGATTGGTTTGGGTTCTCGAATCTTAAAAGTAGTGCAAAGGTCACTGAGAGCAAAAGCAAGGAAAATAACGGTAGACGTTAAATAAGTTACATTGAACATCGATTCGAACCAATAAATTAGTTGGGTGGCGATAAGTTAGTCTGTTCACGAAAACAGAGTTGACTAGTTGTTGTGGTATGCTTCAGTTCTCTCATATGAATCACGCATACACGCGTGCGCACACACATGTTTGTATAGGTGTATCAGAATTTTTGTAGGAATTTTTGACACCCCTAACACGAAACTGCAAATAAAATATAAAAAAAACTCGTATTTTCTCTTTTAAAAGTGGGTTGTTTATTTTCTTTATGGATTATACTTCCAAAATAAACTATTAAAGTTGTATAAAAAGTAATAGAAATATTTTTTTAAAAATAGTAATGAAATTAATTGAATTTTACGAGTTCAGTATTTTTTAATTTTTAAACTTTAAAAATATATAAAAAATTTTCTATTGGTTCAATTTTTACGATATTTTCAGGGTCAATGTGAAATTTTATGCTCTTTCCAATAAACCGAATATAATATTTTAGACAAACGTTTTTTTTTTTTTAATTCACGCCCACGTGAATTTTTTTTTTAATTCACGCAATTTGAATATATTATTTATTGATCTTTTATCTTCAATTTGTGATATATAAAACTTTGGTACATAAATTAATTATTTACTTTTTAATAGACATTTGAAAATGGGGGGCATTTTCAAATGTCTATTAAAAAGTAAATAATTAATTTATGTACCAAAGTTTTATATATCACAACTTGAAGATAAAAGATCAATAAATAATATATTGAAATTTAAAACAAAAAAAGTAGCGTTTTTTAGAAATTTACCTGTAAAGTCCGAAGTTTAAAACCTTTTTTTTTTTTTTAAACACGTGGTTTGTTTGTTTTTGTTTTTTTAATGAAACCTTGGTCCTTGCTCCTTTAATTGAAAAAAAAAGTTAGGGCTTGAATTACATTTTTCGAGGAGTTATAAGCTTCGAAAGATAGCGGGTGGAATTATTCAATAGTTTTCACGAAATTTCTGACACTGCTAATGTTTGTATAAATAAAACAGTAGATGTATACATGTGTGTCTGCGTGTCAATATTAAACCGATAAACTCTTAAACTACAGGTCGCATAACACTGAAATTAACAGGAAATAGTAATTAAACACAAAGGATGGTTTATAACGCGTAAAATCTTTGTTTGGCTGGATGAATAACGCGTACAGAAATATGTCGGCAAGCTGAAATGCAAAAAATGTACATTTCAACTTGCTAACATATTTCTGTTACTTTTTCTCGTGCGCGGATTCATTCATAGCTTGAAGTGGTTTAATTTGAAATCGTTCTTATCTATCAGACAATAGTTCAAATGGTACGGAACGCGATTGGAGCGCTAAATGTTTTGGTTTCGATTCTAACTGATGACACTGAAGTCATTTTTAACTTTTGAAATCAGTAATAATATCAGTACTATATATTCGATTATTCTGATATTCAATAAAGAATTAGCTCTGTAATAAGTAGAACCCCGAGATAAGATATTAAAAATTATACAGTACAGTATATAATACACATGTATATAATCAAATAACATTATAAATAACAGAGTAATGAGGGGCAAATACCGTAACCAGGGTCCGGAAAATTATCGTATTCAACATCGTAACCTGTAAAAACGTATCCGGGGGCACCGTATCCCGGGGTTCTACTGTGTTAAAAATAAAATCTACATGAATTAAAATATATTTAATCGCATTTTTAATGAACTTCATATATAAGGTATTCGAGCCCATTTGAAACTTTATATTTAGGTTTTAGCCGGGGGAAATCGGTGAAAAAGTATGAAAATTAAAAGAAAAAATGGAATTTCCCAGGAGAAGTCGCACGTTGCATTACGAATATGTATGCATAACGTAATAGCTATTTGTTCATGTTTTAATTTTTATCCTTGTACAAGCATGCCTTCATAGCTTAGGCATTAACGTCAAAGGATGTGTGTGTGTGTGTGTGTGTGTGTGTGTGTGTGTGTGTGTGTGTGTGTGTGTGTGTGTGTGTGTGTGTGTGTGTGTTGGAAATTTTTTCAATCTTTAAAACTATATTAAAACAAGAATAGTACTCCCAATATATATATATATATTTATATATATATATATATATATATATATATATATATATATATATATATATATATATATATGCGTGTGTGTGTGTGTGTAAATTTGGGGGTGTTGTGTATTGATATCCATAGTAAACAACTCTTGTTTCTATTTATTTAAAAAAGAAAATGCAACTTTGTTATATATGGCTCGTGGAATTGTATTCATCTGCAAAAAATCTAGCTAATTTGCATATTCTTTACATTCATTTTAATAAATTCCTTATAAGTTTTTTCGGTTTTCTTAGGGATGCTCATCTTTAGTTAACTATTGCGCGTAATTATATTCATGCAACATTCTACATGATTTATACTTGCGTAATATTAACATAAAAAGGTTATAATAAACACAAACCTCTTTCTGTTTTGGTCTGTAAACCAAAAATTTACAGGAGTTTGGTAGGCAAAATTTTTTAAACAAAATTATTTTTTATGCATACATAAATATATCTATTTATATATCAGACATGAACTTTATATATAGGGTATTCGAGCCCATTTGAAACTTTATATTTAGGTTTCAGCCGGGGGAAATCGGTGCAAAAGTATGAAAATTAAAAAAAAAAATGGAATTTCCCAGGAGAAGTCGCACGTTGCATTACGAATATGTATGCATAATGTAATAGCTATTTGTTCATGTTTTAATTTTATCCTTGTACAAGCATGCCTTCATAGCTTAGGTATTAACGTCAAAGGATATGTGTGTGTGTGTGTGTGTGTGTGTGTGTGTGTGTGTGTGTGTGTGTGTGTGTGTGTGTGTGTGTGTTGGAAATTTTTTCAATCTTTAAAACTATATTAAAAAAAAGAATAGTACTCCCAAGTTATTTGTTGGAAAATTATTTTGTTTTAAACTAGTTAATCTCTTACAATTACTGTATTAGTTTGTTTTTTAAGAATAGAATTCACACTAGTTCTAATATTATTTCAAGGGTCATCAGTTGTTAGTGTTAATCAACCAACGGAGTTTGTGCCTCATGGTGGCGGCCTCAATACTGCAGCTGTTTTCTCTCTCAAGAACGCTTGTGTTGGTTACATAGTCATACCATTTGATGTTCAGTATAGCTCGAAGTTTTTGTTGGTGGAATTTTTCGACTTTAATGAGATCACTTTGGTATATAGTCCAGGTCTCACACCCATACAAAAGCATAGGGATAACGATCACGTGGTATACCATGAGTTTAGTTTTTATTAATAGATGTTTATTTTTGGAGACGCGCTTCGTCAGTTTACTGAAAGCTCTATAGGTGAGGCCAATTCGGCTTTCTATTTCATTCTCAATTGAGCACTTTTCCGATATTATGCTACCGAGATATGGAATGTGATCGATTTGCTCAAGAGGAGTGTCATTTATGTGAATGCTTATGTTCTGTGAAATGGTGTTGGGTACTGGTTGAACTAACACTTTTGTTTTACCGATATTAACAGAGAGTCCAAAGCGGTGGTAGGCTGCCGTGAAGTTGTTTACAAATCTCTGGATGTTTTCCTTAGGACCATGTTGTCATCTGCATATTGGAGCTCTGTGATATGTTGGAATTTAACAAGGGTTTGAGATTTAAGTCTAGCAGGCTTGAAAAGTCCCCCTTGAATTACATTTTTCGAGGAGTTATAAGCTTGGAAAGATGGGGTGGAATTATTCACTATTTTCACGAAATTTCTGACACTGCTATCACAGCGGTACCTAATGTCTACCTCCGGGTTATTTGGGGGAAGTTCGTGCAACATTGCAGCAAGATATAAGGAAAAAAGAGTAGGTGCAAAGACACAGCCTTGTTTTAGTCCACAGGTAACTGGAAACCTTTTTGTTTTCTTGCCCTGATGCAATACATATCCTGATATGCCGTCATGCAGTGCCTGGATGCGTTCTACAAAGTGGATTGTGCAACCAAATTGCTTGAGAACTTTCCACATTGCGTCCCTTGGGACGCTATCGAATGCTTTTTGTTAGTCATAAAATACAAGAAAGAGGGGTTTCTGCTGTTCCCTGCTTTTCTCCTACGGCTGTCTAGCACAGAAAATCATATTTATTCTCCTCCTAGAGGCACGGAAGCCACACCGAGATTCTGGGAGGACTGATTCCGTGACTTGCAGCAAGCAATTAAGTAGTATGCAGGCAAAGATTTTTCCCATTATGAACAAAAGGGCAATCCCACGGTAATTGCCACATGATTTTCGGTCACCCTTTTTGAAGATGGTTAATATTACTGCGTCTTTCAGATCCTTTGGTACTTGATATTCTTCCCACATCTTAAGAATGAGAGTGAATAGTCTTGTTTTCAGATGTTGTCCACCATGGTGGATAACTTCGAAAGGGATATTATCAGGCCCGAGGGCTTTATTTACTTTCATTTGCTCCATCGCAATTAGAAATTCTGTAAAGGATGGTGGTGCATTCTTCATAATTGTGCAGGTTCTTTATTGGGTAGAATGGCAAAATGCTCATTCCAACGATCCAGAATTGATTGTGGATCATTGAGGATGGTGGCATTGTCTGCTGCAAGGAGTGTTCCGGTTGAGGATCTGATAGGGCCAAAAATTTGTTTTACTCCGCCACGGAAATTTCTAAGGACACGAGCTTCTTTAAAACCCTCCATTTCTAAATCTGCACTGAAATTAATCTACTCATTCAAGAAAAGATAAACACTCGCCATGCTCATAAACAAGACCCTTGAAGCCGGCATAAGACCGACATCTACAGAAACTACAAAAAACAGTGTCAATCAAGATTACAGGAACTAGAAAACAAATGGTGGAAGTTGAAAGCTTTAGAATATGTATATATAACTAGAAGTGGATTATAGTCGAGTTTTGATACTATGGTTTAGCTTTGTACATGAAGAGACTTGATAGCACTAACTATCCGTATCATCTTAAAAATTGTAAAAAAAATTCTTTGAACACACGTAGGTATTTTACTTATAAGAAATTGCCAGTTCATATTTTCCCTAAAATTATTTATTTGATTAAATATTGGCATTAAATAACTTTTTTAAAAAGTGATTGCTTTTTGTAAGTTTGAACTGACAAAACAAATCAGTCGATATAAGTGCATTATATAACGAGAATTATTTTTAGTAAATAGAAAAAAAAACTGAATTAAATGTTGATACCAACTTTAGAATAACAGAATAGTAAAAAGGGGGGCATTTAATTTTTCTTATTACGACATTTGCGGCTTAAAAGGCGACGTGTCTCTCTGTATGGTTGAAAAATCATGTTACAAAGCAAAATGTAGAATGTGCGGTTTTTCCTAATATTTTTGTTCGGAAGACAGAAAAGTCTGGCACGACGCCCATGTTTGAAATTATCAAAACAGAAACAAATAAGGCAAGCAAATTGGACTAATTGACAAGCTAAGCCAATAATGAAGGCGGGAAGAAAAATGGAAAATATTGTGAAAATTCCTTGGCACGGACAAATTAATTGTTTGAAGCCGAGAAAATTGGCATAATTGCTACACTGTTATATATGAAATAACTTTTGTGAAGTGCTAAAGTATTTATATAGGCATATAGGTAATGTATATTATGGGTTAATCTTATATATATATATATATATATATATATATATATATATATATATATATATATATATATATATATATATATATAAGAATAACAGTATAGTTAATTCCAAGATCCAGATATTTATTTTTCGTACAAAACAGCTCCACAAGCATGTTAAAATTTCGGTATATTTTTACAGATCCATTTCGTTATATATATACTCTTCAGAAAAATTAGAAATTCTTTGCTTAAATAGAAAAAATACACGACAATATAACGCTGCAAGAATAAAAATAACAAGTTCAT
>NC_136505.1:82402825-82420325 GCF_053919585.1 Euprymna scolopes | reverse complement strand
ATTTTGTGCTTGAGGAATATTCGATTATGGCATGTGTAGTTTATATAAAAGTTAATTTAAGTAGTTATCACCTCAAATTTCGTTTTAATTTCGGTTCGCTAAAATTATTCCAAGTAAAGAGCATTAAAAACTATTTCAAAACAAAAAAAAACATGAACTGAACTTTTATTGACTATGGTAACATTTATTTCTCGTATATTTATTTTTTCGTGTAGTCGTTTGTTGACTTTTCTGCTAAACGCTCTTACTAAATAATATCGAAAAACAAAGAAACAAAAACAGTTTTGAAAATAATGAAGCTTTACTTACTTTAGTAAAATAATCCGAAACAGCAAAATGGGATATTAAAAAAGTAAACACGTAATTACTTTAGTTTTTTAAAGCAAAGAATCGATATAAATATGAATGAGAAGAAAATGGCGCCCTTTTCAAGCAGAACAGCTTCGTTTCAGTTTTACAGTATTGAACGGTGTAGTATTGCGCCATCGGATTCAGGGTTGTACTATTGTAATGTAAAGAACACGCAAAAAGGGTTTTAATCAACTGAATTCCTTCTAGTACACTGACAAATAAAAAGCTTAAACAGATATATAAATAAAAATAAAACAGATATATAAATAAAAATAAAAAGTTTATGCAAATGTTTTTAAAAAGACACGTAATCACGTGAGCAGGATTTTTTCCTTCTTTTGACACGATAACAAGTAACGTTCTTATTTTTTATTATTTATCTATTTATCTATTTTCGAGAGAATGCCACGTGCAAGTGGAGAAAGAATAAAAAAGAATTTTGCAAAATTTGTATCGAGAATTGTCTAAAGTTCCGACTTTTTTTTTTTTGCTTTCACTTTAATAAGAACGTGAATTTATGAGGTGAATTTATTTGACACAATATGATTCAACTCCAAAAAATAAATAAAAGCTAACGTGAATTAAGATTAAAGTTAAGGTATTATTGTGGACCCTCGCCCCTTTAAAAAAAAAAACTTGTTAAACTTTGTGACATATTTACATTCTATGGAGGTAAGGCGCGAACAAACACCCAATAATTTTATTATATCATATTTCTTCAAACTGAAACATAATTATCAAAGTATACTTACGCAAATAGATATGAAAAGTCTTTGTTAAAGTTGGTGCCATATTTCCATGGAGTACAGGCGCGAACGTAGATCCCACAATTTTATTATACCATCCCTATTTAAGTTAAAACATGCTTATCAAAGTATTATTATGTACATCTATATCAAAACCCCCTTGTAAACGTTTTTTTTTTTCATTTTTTATTCTCATACTTTGGCGGCTAGGCACGAATGCAGACCCCACAATTTTTATGAACCACCGTTCTGCCAGATCAAACATACCCATTCCTGTGTCTCGATACATCTTCTATCATTATATGTAATCGGTTTTTTAAAATAGTCAACCATATAGGAGCCTATTCGTGACCAGACACACACACAACAGACGTTCAGCTTTATATTATAGGTATACGTCCAATTGACCATAATACTGCTGCTCTGAAACTTTGACAATTCTAAGAATTTTTAGTGAGTGTGATAATTAAATGGTGATATATATTCTAGATATGTATGAAACACAAAAACTGTTGCTGAGACGGCGAACATGTAATGCACACTAACGATGATATCGCCATGAAAATGAGTTTAAGAAAATGGAAAATGCCAAGGGAATGGCGAAAGAAGATCGTTGGGTAATCTACTATAAAATACTTTATCCTGATGAAGCTTTTGACGGTGTATGATGAAACGGGAGAGAAATTCAGACATTTCTTTTTTACCTTCGTTTTTGTGTTTTGTTAGCCGTTATCACACATTTAATAAAGCAAATTGAAATTCTTTACGCCTTTTTGTCTTTCTTTCCTACTATTCGTATATTTCCCGTCCTTTCTTTCCTCGTGTCTATTTTTTATTGTAAACCTAACCCTATCCGCTTTTTTCCATTCACACACACACACACACACACACACACACACACACACACACACACACACACACACACACACACACAAACAATTAACCGCATAAAACAAAATGTACTTGAGTGTGTAGTGAAAGCAAGACTGAAAGACTTCGCCCATCGATGCGATCCGCAGTGTCTTTGGTTTTCTGCCAATCGTCAATCAATAGCAATTTTCTGGATGAAAAAAAAGAAAAAACATAATTTCACTGTTATATTTTCTACCTCGACGTCTTCATTTCTGTTTTCTTGCGTATTTAAGTTGAACTACTCACATTCATTCATAAGTAGTTTTTGACACCTGATACTTGCTATTTGATACTAGCTGCACCTACACGACGTTGCCGCAAGGTTTATTTACTTTTATATTTTGTTTTGATATTTTTTATTAGAGTAACGTTTCCTATCTTTCTTTACCCCCCTCTCCCTTTCACGCACACACACGCACACACACACATATATGGATACATACATACATACATACATATACACAGTGCCACCTTAAATAACCTATACGTCATTTGATTCGCCATTTATTCCTCTATAATTTTACCTATTCATATTTGACTTTTACGTATATCTGTACGTGATGTTGCCAAGCTAATCAAAAACCTTGATTCCAGTAAAGCAACTGGCCCTGACGGTATTCCAATTATAGTACTCAAAAAACTTCAACCTGAACTAGCGCCCATGCTTACAAAACTGTTTAAACGTTGTCTTAAGGAGAATAGTTTCCCATCTCCCTGGAAAATTTCCTCAGTATTCCCTGTATTTAAGAATTCAGGTGATCGCTCATCCCCCTCTCAGTACAGGCCAATAAGTCTCCTGTGCGTCATGAGTAAGTTGCTGGAATCTGTGTTAAATACAGAAGTAATCAACCATCTCAACAAAAATAACCTTCTTAGTGACGCTCAATATGGTTTCCGTTCTGCTAGATCTACAGCAGATGTGCTTACAGTTATATCTCATAGGATTAGCAAATCTCTCGACGGAGGCAACCTTTCTAGGGCAATTGCTCTTGACATATCTAAGGCCTTTGATAGGGTATGGCATAAAGGTTTACTTCATAAGATCTCTAGCTATGGTATTGCTGGAAATGTCTTCTCAATTATTAAATCATTTCTTTCTGATAGGTTCATAAGAGTAGTAGTTGAGGGGCAAAAATCAGAAGTTCACAGTATTAATGCTGGTGTCCCTCAGGTGTCCATCCTGGGCCCAACTCTTTTCCTGATCTACATTAATGATCTTCCAAATCACATCCTTACATCATTTGTAGACATCTATGCTGACGACACTACCATTTATGGTAGCACATCTAAGACAGTAAACGATCAAGTTCTCTCCAATTCTCTCTCCTCTGATCTTGAGCACGTAGTACAATGGGGTAAGGAGTGTCTGGTTACTTTAATGCATCTAAAACCAAGCTTCTCTCTTTACATAATCAACATTCTGATCCACATCTGGCATCAATTGAAATGAATGGCTCTCGTCTTCAGGAGGCCTCAAGTTTTGACAAGCTTCTTGGCTTGACCTTTACTCCTGATCTTAAATGGAACACGTACATCAAATCTGTTGCCAAGGCCGCTGGAAAAATGGTGGGATCTTTCTATCGATCCGGTAGATATCTCACTGCTGATGCAATTCTCTATCTATATAAGAGCCAGGTACGTCCAAGGATGGAATACTGTTGCCACATCTGGGCAGGAGATGCTAGAAAGGACTTGGCCTGCCTTGATAGAGTTCAAAATAGACTTCGTAGCCTCGTAGGAGATGTCCTTTTCTCTTCCTTGCAACCTCTATCTCACAGAAGAGATGTTGCGAGTTTGTCTCTGATGTATCATTATTTTCATGGAAAGTGTTCGATTGAGCTTCAATCTATGGTACCCCCTCGCCAATCTTTCACAAGAAACACTCGTCTAGCTGTAAACACTATCAATAATCCCCCCCACTCTTTATCTGTGCCTAAACCTAAACGTAGATTCCATGAACAAAGCTTCTTTCTTAGAACTGCACGCCTGTGGAATTGCCTTCTGTTTTCCTGCTTTCCGGCTGACTACAATATGGTTGTCTTCGAGTCTAACGTAAATAAGTTCTTGATGAGCCGTTCCATATAAGTTATCAAATTTACCAAATTTTCATTACTAATGATTACTATATTGTCCAATTTCTACTGTACACTCTTTAACCCTTATCCTTGAGTGGCCTCTTGGCCTTGATAATGTGGTGATGCCTATGTAAAAAAAAAATTGAAGCATCCTAGTGTTCACGTCAATTTAAAAAAAATAGCTCCAAATCGAGAAGGCAAAAAGAAATTCCGCAGCAACAAATGAGCTTAAAACCAATTAAAATATTCCTTTTTTAACATCTCTAATCGTAAAATATCCACCTTTTAGCTGCTCTAATCGACATTGTTGTTATTCCTAGGTTATACAATGAGAATATAAGTCTTGACTTTTTCTTAGTGATCATCATTAGCAGCAGCTCATTAATCTCCACTTTTCTGGCTTATCCAATCGAGAAATCGACTGCAGATTAAAATGTAATGAAAAAATGGTACGAATGACTGCATAAAAGCACCAAAACACCGGCAGTGTTCGTGATGCCCGTAAATCTAGTTTTCCTAGAGTTACTTCTTACAGGGGAGACACTGCTATTAAGGTCCACAGCCTCAGAAACAGATTTGAAATGGCTCTCCAAATCCAACAACAGTGTAATCTTGTTAAAAAGTGCTTTCTACAGTTAAGAACAGATTGAAGGTGTGGGGATAGGTAGGAGTTGGCTGCAAAAAACCGAAGGAGGAAGAAATCAACAGGCAGAGACGAAGGAAGAACGTCTCGTGCGCACCGGAAGAAAGCGCGAGACTTCCGGTTGAAGGAGAGAATATTTGAGAGGGAAATTCGCACCGCTGCATCAGTGAACGCACGGACAGATTCTCCCACCCGACCTAAAGAGATGAGGAGAAGAGGATTAGCCCCGCTGCGTCAGTGAACGTATGGATGGATTCTGTCACCAATCCTGAAGAGACATAATGAAGGAAAAAAAAAGAAATAAGGCACCATTGAGCTGAAGCCGATTACGCTTTCTTGTTATGAGCCTTCAATTACTAAACACTGCTTAACTCACACAACCAGAAAAGAAGACACCAAACTAAACATTCAAACCAACCTTGTTTCCACCTAAACCGATAAGTACAAACCAAATGAACATTCTCCTTTTCTCTCTCTACAACAATAGACTTTCCTTCTCACCAGCTAACAGAGAGAGAGAGAGAGACACGCCAAATTTAACACGTGCTGTACCCTTTCTTTTATTTATTTCTTCATGAAATAAATTCTTGCTCGTTTATTTCAATTTAACACGTTATCTGTTCCTTTCTCAAGCCAATTTATTTTTGCTACCCCTCAAAGGAATTTAATTTGCGAGGCTGTGTTCCAAGATACAAGTCAATGATTTCTGTAAAGAATAGAAAGTGCCGTCTGGAAATCGTCAAATGCAATGAAGATCACGACTCTTCATATTGGTCGAAAGTGATTTTTTGTGACGAAAGCAAATTCAATATGATAGGCAATGATGGTAAGCAGTACGTCCGTCGAAGGAAGGACGAAGAATTTTATCCTAGGTGCATAGTTTCAACGCTGCAAGGTGGTGGAGGTTCAGTTTTGGTGTTGGTCGTTATTGGTGCCAATGGCCCAGGACCTATAAGTCGCTTGCAAGGTCGAATTAATTCGACCAAGTACATTAATATGTTGACTGAGCATTTTCTACCCTACTTTGGCCAGAATTTGGATGACAATACCATCTTCGTGCAGGATAATGCTCCCATTCATGCAACAGGCAATGTCAAGAGGTTCCTTGAAAAGCATGATATTCTGTGTTTACGTTTGGCCTGCACAATTTCCAGAACTCAATCCTAACGAAAACGTATGGCATTATATCAAGCAACAGTTACACAATGATAAAATTTCAAATTTGGAAGAATTTTGGACAAAATTTAAAGAGAAGTGGAATGCCCTTTCACCGGAGTATTACTGCAGACTAATTCAACAGAATGACCCAAAATTTGCAGGCTGTTAAACTGCAGAAGGACTATACTACTAAATGATAACAAGTTCATTGTGTTCCTGTTGTATTTGAGTTGCATTAATGTTCTAAAGTTACTTTTAAATAATTTTCCATTGTGTGGAGTTTCTTTTTGCCTTCTCGATGTGAAAGTATTTTTTTAAATTGATGTGAACAGTAAGATACTTTAATTAAAAGTCAAATATGAACAGGTAAAATGATAGCGGAACAAAAAGCGAATCAAATGAGATCTCGATTGTTTAAACAGTTACATTCAATTTAGTTTAAATTTGCGATTTTTTAAAAAAATGACCAGTACGGACTTTCTTTTTTGGCGACACTATATATATATATATATATATATATATATATATATATATATATATATATATATATATATATATATATATATAAAATAAGATAAACATAAGTCCAAATTTAATTATGG
Source organism: Euprymna scolopes (assembly GCF_053919585.1). NCBI lineage: Eukaryota > Metazoa > Mollusca > Cephalopoda > Sepiida > Sepiolidae > Euprymna > Euprymna scolopes. The sequence continues at coordinate 82,413,838 of NC_136505.1, read as the reverse complement.
TAAATTTGAACATACATAGCCATTAATTTAACCTTTCAGATTCTGCATGTATGTTTACTGATACTTTACTATATACATTTACTTACATACCTATTTACATTTGCTTACATACTATGCATAATCACTTGCTTTATCCGGAATTTGCAGATACCGGCCTTCGTTTCCTCTTTAAATTTTTTTAAAATTTTATTTTTTATTTATTCATCTATTTATGTATGGATTTGGGGGTGTTTGTTGTATATATATATATATATATATATATATATATATATATATGTGTGTGTGTGTGTGTGTGTGTGTGTGTGTGTGTGTGTGTGTGTGTGTGTGTGTGTGTAATTGTATTGATATATATGTGTATATGTATGTATATATATGTGTGTACGTATTTATTTTATATTTTATATTTCTTCTTATTTCATTTGGTGTCCTTCAAAAACTCCTGCTGATATTTTAATTCTTAAATAATAACTTGTACATTTCAGTTGACCTCTTTTTTGCTTTATATTTTGGCGCCTTTGGCGTCATCTTGTCTGGGTCATTTTGACATTTTTTTTTCTATTTTAAATTTATTCCAATCACTTTTCAATTTTTTTCACTCATTTTTTTCTTCTTCTTCACTCATTTATCTTAATTCAGCCTTGCCTCGACAGTTGAGTTGTATATTTCTTCGATTCCTATTTTAACGCACATTTTATCTTTCTTCTAATAATATTCCCTTTACTTTGTACATATTTGTGAATTTTTCTACGGATTTCTGCCTTTTGGATTACTTTGATCCATCCCCCAATTACGCGATTCCCTTGGATTTTATTTGTGCGAATGGAAACTTAACTAACTTTCTTCGATTCTGCATTTTTGGATTTTACCGTTATTGGATATTTTACCCTTCACCATTCACGTGAAATCATTTTTTATTCACTCTATTTCCTCTGATTCACTTTTTGTTATCAAGTAAGATCTATGACTTACTTGTAATTTCATTAAATACTTTTGCAAGCAAAATCCGATCCCGCATTTTGCTAAATCCTACCCTCTGATGAGAAGGAAAGTATTTCTTCGAAACTCTACGGATTAAGGACTATCCACTTATTTAGTGTTTCCTTTTCAAAATTAAATATGTTTTTAACTCTTTTTCAAAGTGTTTTAACATGTTTTTATTAACTACTTGTTCTTATACATATATATACATATATATGTATATATGTATACATATACATATATATGTATATATGTATACATATGCATATATAGATATACATCTATACATATATATATAAACTTATATATATACATATAAATATATCTATACATCTATATACATGCACACACACACACGCGCGCACACACACATATATATACACATACATACATGCATATATATATACTCTATATATATACTCTCACACACACTGTGTTCGTTAAATATGTGTTTCTCGGAAAAAACAGTTTAAGAGTTTGTTTTTATTTTTATTTTGTCTCTCTTTTGAATAAAACGATATGGTGAAGAAAACTTGTTTATAAGAGAAAGTGGAAATCGTTTAAAGTTCATAGATTCATAAGAATTTAAAAAAAAATCTCTTCCTTATTATAATATATGCATGCATTCTTCTGAAAAAATTGGGTCGGATTGACAGCCCAAGAGGCAACCTTATTTTATAGCGACATACATGCATATATATATATATATATATATATATATATATATATATATATATATATATATATATATAAGTAATGTGATTTATAATTTAAAAATTAAAAAAAAAAATTTTTAATTTAAAAATCAAATTTTAATTAAATTAAAAATCAGTTTCATAAGAAGGAACAACAACAAAGTCAATACCGCTGACTTTGTTGTTGTTCCTTCTTATGAAACTGATTTTAATTTAATTAAAATTTGATTTTTAAATTTAAAAATTTTTTTTTAATTTTTAAATTATAAATCACATTACTTAATATTGAATTAGCTCTAGGACATTTAACTATCGGGCTTATTATATATCTAAATTACAACGAGCATTTACTGTATTTTAATTAAACTAGTAATTTCACTATTACATTAAAATACACTTAGCTCTTTAGACTATTATTCTAATCTCCTTTAAATTATATATATATATATATATATATATATATATATATATATATATATATATATATATATATATATATATATATAAGTATAGTTACGTTCCAACATCCAAATATTTTTTATGCAAATAGCTCTTTCAGCGTGTTAAAATTTCGGTACATTTTTTACAGATTCGATTATTTGTGCAGAAAGAAATGGTTATTATTATGCCAATACCAGCTCTTGTCGTGCATATACTCTTCAGAAAAATTAGAAATTCTTTGCTTAGATAGAAAAAATACATGAAAATATAATGTTGCAAGAAGAAAACAAAATGAATATGAACAAAGAAACACACGATGTTGAGTCCTCTATCAAATTTTATTCTTGCAATATTATATTGTCATGAATTGTTTTTTTTTTTCCTACCTGAGCAAAGAATTTCAAATTTTTCTGACGAGTATATGTACGAAAAGAGTCTGTATTTACATAATAATAACTGCTTGTTTCTGCATAACGAAACGGATCTGTAAAAAATCTCCCGAAATTTTAATATGTTGGAGGAGCTAGTTTGCATGAAAAATAAATATTTAGATTTTGAAATGTTATTCTTTTATGTATGCTCTATTGAAATTCTAAATAAAAAAAAAACATTGAAATTCTAAATAAAAATGATTGGTATAAGTCAAAGAGTGAAATAAAATTGAAAAACATATTTTACCAAAACAACACACACACACACACACATATATATAATACTCACACACACACATATATATAATACACGCACACACACACACACACACACACTTCAAAGAACTTCTGTCAACTGACTCGACTCATGTGTTAAGTCTTACTACCTCATAAGAATGTATAGCTCTTCTTCTACTTCTTCCTTATTCAAAGCATGCTATCTGCACACGTGCTCGCCGACCTACTTAATACTGGAAAGACATGCATAGAAAAGCTAAGAAAAAGAAGAAACAATAATAACGCTAATGACGACGGCGAGAAAGAGAAGGAAATAAAATAAAGGAGAGGGGGGACATTGGTTGATCGAGTTGGTTGCGTTGTGAACTGGTCGGCGTCGGAATGCGTCCGATAAAGTCACTGACGACCGATTGCAGCTCATGGAAATATACGCACCGTATCAATCCAGGCGAACCGCCCCATCACGTGGATTTACGTGGAATCGTCTTGACAGTCAATTCAGCGTCTGGCACCGCAATAGATATTAGTCCACAATCCGATGCACACTCACATATATCTTAACAATTATAGTGACAAAAACAAGACATTTTTTCTTCGACAAATAATATTTTTGTATAATTCTTCGTGTTTTTTGTTTTAATTATTATTATGTAACTATTCTTATCTATTAAACTTTATCTATGAAGGTTGTAAAAATAAAAAAGAAACAGCCTGTAGTCAGCTAAATCGGCGAATGACTTAAAAATGTTGGCACAGTCTTTTACGACGCCTCTCCTTCGCTGGAGAACAGTCCTTCTCGGAAGCGATATGAGAACGGCTGATTAGGTTCAACAGTTTTTTTTGTTTTTTTTTAATCATATTTCATGCAGAAGCATGGCGTTCGTTCCTAACAGTCTCGTTTTCACTTCGCCTTTATTTTCTTATCTTTATTCGAACAGTTTTATCAGAAAATTGTCCAAGTGTTATTATCAGCTTTTTTGGTATAAACGAGAGATCGTCTCTAAATAAGCCACTGTAATACTGATATTTACTTCCATTAAAAAAATAATTGTTGTTTTGCGTGTACGTGTGGGTTTTGGTTTTGGTTTTGGCTTTGTTTTCGCGCTATGCTACAATGTTGGGGTAGGTTGCGCGAGTTCGGCCACGAAAGAGATGGCTAAAATCTACCGCGGGTTCAATCTCTATTCTCTGCGTCTTCGTTTACATTTGAACATGTGCGCAACAACGGCCGCAACGCATATTGAAACAAAAAACGGATGTACTACTACTGCTATTGCTACGCTACTTTTTCGTACGGATAGACCAGCAGAATTTGAAAAGCGTACCTTCCCACGACAGTAAATTTTCTTTATTTTTTTTAATTTTTTTTTTTATTTTTTTTAAATCGGATTGATGGGAAATATTGAGATAACGACCCACGGACACGACAACGGTGATGTTAACGAACGGGTAATTTCTTTTTCTATTATTATTTTTTTTATATAATTTTTTTTTCAGGAAATTTAATTTTAATGATTTAACAATTAATCGATGATTAGACAAAAATATTAGAAAGAAAAATTGATTTCACAAATCATTTAATTTAATGTTTATATTCATGCAAAAAATAAAATTGAAAAAAAAAACTCATTTAAAACAGCATAAGTTGTCCCCCTTAGATCAACAAGACTTCTCCATGTATTAAAAAGATTTCATTAATTACGTAAAGTCATTGGACAGCAAAATAGCGCAACAGCTTCCGATTGACTTAATTCGCTTCTGGAAAAGGGGAACTATGGAATGATGTGTGATATAAAATACATGGACACAGTCCTTCGCCATTCTTTTATTTTTTGACGAACTTCTTACAATACACTTTTATCATTTTTGGTTTGAACACAAAATATGATGTTTGGGTGTCAAGTGTTTTATTTTTGCCGAAATATGTACAGTCTCAAAAATTATCAAAGTTTATAATAGAAAATAATTTAAGAAATGAACTTTCTTATATTTACAGAGAGAGAGAGGGGGGTAGAAAAGTTATAAAAGAATATATTTATGATAAGTAAGCTGCAGAAAGACTTAAGCGTTCCACCCCGCTAGGGAAACATCAGGTTAAAATATGAACATTTAGATTGACCTACGTAAATGCAATTATGCTCTAGAAAACGATTTGAATTTGTTACACACACACACACACACACACACATATATATATATATATATATATATTGAGACAGGGATCAACTTGAAGCAATAAAATTTGCATGCTATTATAGATTATCCTCCTATGTATGTATGTATGTATGTATGTATGTATGTATGTATGTATGTATGTATGTATGTAAACGAAGGTCGTTCCAAAAATAAGTCCTTCAATTTTTAACACAAAAACTAAAACGCTAAAGAACTACGAAGACGGAAGTGGTACCATTAAAATCAGCGAGCTTTTGTGCTACGACTAATTTGGATGCACTTTTGTCAGTGGATGAGCTATGTTTTGATTGTAAAAGTCGAGAGCACATTTTGTCACTTATATTTATGTTGCCACTCTGAAATCAACGAACTTATCTCCAAACTGTGTTGGCATCAACTGCATTGGTTTGTAAACGAGTACCGGTGAATGTTAATCAGTTCAATTTTTTACGTGTATGGAATTTCACTGAAACATCTCTGCTTCTGACGCACGTCTGTGTAGAGTCTCACACCATCAATATCTGCAATACAAAGATAAAATTTTCAAGTCATTCATGCAAAATCCAGTCATCATAATAATGGAATTTGCAGCCTCTCTCATATCCATTCGGGTGGAATAAAACAGAAGGGATGACTTTTTGAATATTTTTGAATATTTACATACGTACATCAATATATATATATATATATATATATATATATATATATATATATATATATATATATATATATATACTACCAGGCTGCCCGGCATTGCCCGGGCGTAAAATACGCTTAAATATGATATTTTGATTAATACAAATTTCCTATTTATTATTATGTTATATTGAACCAACTATATATATATATATATATATATATATATATATATATATATATATATATATATATATATATATATAGTAATGATTTTAAAAGTTAATAAAAAAATGACTCGTGTACCATCACCGAGAATCGAAACCAACACTTAATTACAAAAGCTTACGATTTACTTTTTCCTTTGACGTTAAATCCTGACTTATTGTTTACTTAAAGGCTAAAAATTAAAACATAGACCATTAGCTATTACATTACGCTTGCATATTCGTAATGCCGTCGTTTGGCCTTCACCTGGCAAATTCCATTTTTTAATCTTCACACTTTTGCGTCGATTTTCCCCGACTAAAACAGAAATATAAAGTTCGCATGTGTTCAAATACCCTGTATATTAAGATATTAAGTTTCATGTCTGTAGACTAAAACCTGATAGAAGAGTTTGGCAGGCGAAATTTTTTAAACATATATATATATATATATATATATATATATATATATATATATATATATATATATATATATATATATATATATACTAGCATCGGTGTTCGGGTGTTTGGAGGTGTATGCTGGAAAAAAGGTAATTTTTTTTAACTTTGACCTCTATTATGACCCCTTAAAATTTATTGTTTTGGGCTCAAATCAAGTTATTAAGTTAGATCCATGTCCAAGGAACCTATATCTAAAATTTCAAGTGTTTAGACCCAAAATTATCGGAGGATTTTGAGTTCTCAAAAGTCAAATCATTTAACTTTGACCCCTTAACAGCCAAATTTCTGGCCGAAAACCGATCACATCGACTTTCCCAAATATCAGTACCCTGTATATCAAATTTCGAGTATGTAGACTAAAAATTGACAGAGTTATTGCGTATGGAAATGTACACACACACACACACACACACACACTTGTACTTATATATATATATATATAAATATATATATATAAATATATATATATAAATATATATATATATATATATATACACACGCATACATAAATATATATAGCAAGAGGTTGTGTTTCCTATAACATTTTACGCAAATATTACGCAAGTATAGATGCCTCCGTTCAGTCTCGAAAGACAAAGGACACCCCCTGTAAAGGCAACTGCGCGTGTAATTGTGTGACAAGAGTTGCGCAATTGCAACTACACCTCTCCTGAATCGGCACTGCTTGAGTCCAGTGGCAAGAAGTCCAGGACGACTGGAAACGAATGCCGAGATAAGCGGAGAGCACATACAGCACCTGGAAGTCACCCATCTGGTACTGGCCAGGCTCATCGTTGCTGTACGCAAGTATAAATTATGTAGAATATCTGCATGAATAAAATTACAATAAGTAATAGTTAACTAAAGATGATCATCACAAAAGAAAACAAAATAGGGATTTAATTTAAATGAATGTAAAAAAGAATATAAAAAATCAACTAGATCATCTTCAGATAAATGCAATTCGACGACCCATATATAAAAAAATGTTGTTTTCCTTTTTAAGTAAACTAAAAGGGGTTTTTAATATAATTATCAATACACACACACTCAATATATATATATATATATATATATATATATATATATATATATATATATATACATAAATTTATATATATGTTTATATATGTATACATTTATGTATGTATATATATATATTCATGTATAGAGAAATAAAAAGGAACAAACCGTATTATGTGTTCATCAACGTTTCGTCTTTATTTCAAGACTTCCTCTGGGTGAATGAGATTAAGAAACAAAAATACCCATTAATCTCATTTATTCAGAGGAAGGCTCGAAATAAAGACGAAACGTTGATGAACACATAATACGGTTTGTTCGTTTTATTTCTCTATTTTGTCGCAATACTATTTCCATTATTTTCATCATATTCATGTATATATATATATATTCATGTATATATATAGATATATATTCATGTTCATGTATATATATATATATTCATATATATATACATATATATTCATATATATGTATACATATATATTCATATATATATTCGTATATATATATATATATATATATATATATATATAATATATATATATTCATATATATATATTCATATATATATATTCATATATATATTCGTATATATATATATATATATATATATAATATATATTCATATATATATTCATATATATATTCATATATATATATATCTATATATATTCATATATTTATATATATATATATATATATATATATATATATATATATATATATATATATATATTCATGTATATACGCTCGTGAGCCAAAAAAAATGGGCCAAACAAATTTTATACATTCTATATTGAGCTAAGAACAATTGAACAAGGAAACTTAAACGAGACTAATAACACAGAACAAGATATTTACTTTAATAAATGCTTAGGATGGAATCGCATTCCCTTTTGATTTCTTTAAAAGATCAATCCTTTTAGACATGCCCTCAACCAAAGTGAAACACTGTGAAGAGGAGATGCTATTCCATTCGCTTTGCACAGCCGCCCACAGTTTGTCATTTTTCTCAAAAGTTATTCCGGCCAATGCACGAGATATTATGGACCAAATATTCTCAATTGTGTTTCAATCGGGGCTTTGTCCTGGCCAAAATATAACATCAATTGAATTATCAGAAAACCATCTTTTGTGACTTTAGCAGTGTGTGCAGAGGTATTATTATGTTGGAAAATAATGTTCTGGGATATTCCCAGCTTCTGGATATTTAGTAATAATCCTGTTTCTAATATTCGAATGGATTTCTTTGCATTGATTGACTTCTCACATCTAAGTTCCCCAACCCCTGCTGCAGTAAAAGTTCCCCATACCATTATCCCTCCATTCCCGTGTTTAACTGTCGATTTTATGCAACTTGGCGAAAATCTTTCTCCAGTTTTTCGGTTGCACCGTTCAGGATCATCGGGAGCATCACTAACAAGACAAAATCTGGATTCATCTAACTAGAAAACATTCTGTGAACCAGTCTATATCTTTCTTGCCATAACCTGAGAAAAATCTCTTTCAATCATTGATGTTCTTCTTAGATAAAAATGGCTTCTTTGCGCACCTTTTAAAGGAAAACCCCATTTCTTTCATTTGTCTAAATATTGTATCTCTAGAAAGAGAATTTCAAGTCCCTGTTTTGAATTCTTTACTATGATCAACATAAGTTTTCTTTCGATCCTTCAAAACAGTTAATTTAAGCTTGTGGTCGTCCTTCAAAGTGGATGCCCTTAGGCGAGTAGATCCGGATTTCCCTTTCACCAAGCGTTCGAACCTTTGACCAATTCACTATAGAAAGATATGTTTTCACATTTTATTTTCTTAAAATATAAAAAGATCTGCTTGTAAGTCATTTTGGACTGCCTTAATCCTGCAATTCGGTTTTTTATATCCTCGCCAAGATGCGGTCTTACCATTTTTAGGATTCATTATTTTTCCACTTATTATATGCTATAATAATATTGATCTACAAAATAGACATTTTCAGTTAAAATCAACAACGGTTCCTGGAAAAATATTGGCAAATCGATTTCTTCCTTCTTTCACTCTTAGCCCATTTTTTTTTTTTTTTTTTTTTTTTTGCTCATGAGTGCATATGTATAGTTTTAATGCTAACATTTTATATTGAACGTATTACTGAATTAATTTCCAATGTGTTCTGAATTAATCATTGAACGATATTAAGTGAAAGACATTAGAACTGTATAAACATAACTTATTAATTGCATATGGATGGAAATGGGTAAGAACGAATCTTAAAAACAAAAACAACAAAATAAATAAAAAAAAAAAAGTAAGTTAATATATCGATGGATTTATTCTAGGGGAGGTAACTCTATAATACTTTCAATAAACTTAATTACAACTTTTTACGCTTAAGGTAATTATATATATATATATATATATATATATATATATATATATATATATATATATATCTTGTGTATATTTAGGTAGCATTTTCTCATTTAGACAAATATCACGGAATAGCACGGATATCACAACATTTGAAGGGACATGGCTGCCAATATTCGGAATTTTGAAACATTATGGTAGAAAATACAAGAGTATTGCAGAGTGAGAGTAATGTAAATAGGCTAAGAATACTCGAAGCATTGTACATTAAAACAAAGAAGCCTCAAATAAATAATATTATGAGTGCAGCCGGAACGTTTTGAAATGTTTGTGATAAATGTTTGAAAATGTATATGTGTATTTATAAATGTGTTTAATATATGTATAAAAAAAAAGTTCGCCCACCTAACTTGTAACAAATTACCACGTGACTAGGAAAAAATGTATATATAAGTAAATAAAAAAACAATCTCTACATTTATTTCTACAATATGCCTGAGGATGATAGAAGTACTTCTGTCGAAAGCGCTCGCGATTATGGATCCAACATATACAATTTCGAGAAGAAACCAAAAAGGACTATTTGGAGATTGGAGAAGATAAAAAGGAAAATTGTAAAACAGAATAATTCCGTGCTATTCAATAATATGTGTCTATATATATATATATATATATATATATATATATATATATATATATATATATATATATATATATATATGTGTGTGTGTGTGTGTGTGTGTGTGTGTGTGTGTGTGTGTGTGTGTGCGTATGTATATATATATGTGCGTGTGTGTGTATGTATATGTATATATATGTATATATATGGGTATATATATGTATATATACATATATATACATATATATATATGTATATATATGTATATGTGTATATATATGTATATATATGTATATATAAATATATGCATATACATATGTGTATATATGTATATATATGTATATATGTATATATATGTATATATATATGTTTATATATATATGTATATATGTATATATATGTGTATATATATGCATATATATATATGTATATGTATATATATGCATATATATATATATGTATATATATATGTATATATGTGTGTATATATGTGTGTGTATATATATGTGTGTATATATATGTGTATATATATGTATATATATGTGTGTACATATATGTATATATGTGTGTACATATATATATATATATGTATGCATGTATATATATGTGTATATGTATGTATATATGTATATGTATATATGTATATATATGTATATATACGTATATATATGTATATATATGATATATATTATATGTATATGTATATATATGTATATGTATATATGTGTATATGTATATGTATACACATATATATATATATA
>NC_136505.1:82242825-82397825 GCF_053919585.1 Euprymna scolopes | reverse complement strand
CATATGAAATATTCATATATATACAAATTTTATATATATGCAATATTTATGCATATGCAATATTTATATACATATGCAATATTTATATACATATGCAATATTTATATACATATGCAATATTTATGCATATGCAATATTTATGCATATGCAATATTTATATACATATGAAATATTTATATACATATGCAATATTTATATACATAAGCAATATTCATATATATGCAAATTTTATATATATGCAATATTTATGCATATGCAATATTTATATACATATGAAATATTTATATACATATGCAATATTTATATACATATGCAATATTCATATATATGCAAATTTTATATATATGCAATATTTATGCATATGCAATATTTATATACATATGCAATATTTATATACATATGCAATATTTATATACATATGCAATATTTATATATATGCAAATTTTATATATGCAACATTTATGCATATGCAATATTTATATACATATGAAATATTTATATACATATGCAATATTTATATACATATGCAATATTTATATACATATGCAATATTTATATATATGCAAATTTTATATATATGCAATATTTATGCATATGCAATATTTATATACATATGCAATATTTATATACATATGCAAATTTTATATACATATGCAATATTTATGCATATGCAATATTTATATATATGCAATATTTATATACATATGCAATATTTATATATATGCAATATTTATATACATATGCAATATTTATATATATGCAATATTTATATACATATGCAATATTTATATATATGCAATATTTATATACATATGCAATATTTTTATATATATGCAATATTTATATACATATGCAATATTTATATATATGCAATATTTATATACATATGCAATATTTATATATATGCAATATCTATATACATATGCAATATCTATATACATATGCAATATTTATATACATATGCAATATTTTTATACATATGCAATATTTATATATATGCAATATTTATATACATATGCAATATTTATATATATGCAATATCTATATACATATGCAATATTTATATATATGCAATATTTATATACATATGCAATATTTTTATATATATGCAATATTTATATATATGCAATATTTATATACATATGCAATATTTATATATATGCAATATTTATATACATATGCAATATTCATATATATGCAAATTTTATATATATGCAATATTTATGCATATGCAATATTTATATACATATGAAATATTTATATACATATGCAATATTTATATACATATGCAATATTCATATATATGCAAATTTTATATATATGCAATATTTATGCATATGCAATATTTATATACATATGCAATATTTATATACATATGCAATATTTATATACATATGCAATATTTATGCATATGCAATATTTATATATATGCAATATTTATATACATATGCAATATTTATATACATATGCAATATTTATGCATATGCAATATTTATGCATATGCAATATTTATATACATATGCAATATTTATATACATATGCAATATTTATACATATGCAATATTTATATACATATGCAATATTTATACATATGCAATATTTATATATATGCAATATTTATATACATATGCAATATTTATACATATGCAATATTTATATACATATGCAATATTTATGCATATGCAATATTTATATACATATGAAATATTTATATACATATGCAATATTTATATACATATGCAATATTCATATATATGCAAATTTTATATATATGCAATATTTATGCATATGCAATATTTATATACATATGCAATATTTATATACATATGCAATATTTATATACATATGCAATATTTATGCATATGCAATATTTATATATATGCAATATTTATATACATATGCAATATTTATATACATATGCAATATTTATGCATATGCAATATTTATGCATATGCAATATTTATATACATATGCAATATTTATATACATATGCAATATTTATACATATGCAATATTTATATACATATGCAATATTTATACATATGCAATATTTATATATATGCAATATTTATATACATATGCAATATTTATACATATGCAATATTTATATACATATGCAATATTTATGCATATGCAATATTTATATACATATGAAATATTTATATACATATGCAATATTTATATACATATGCAATATTCATATATATACAAATTTTATATATATGCAATATTTATGCATATGCAATATTTATATACATATGCAATATTTATACATATGCAATATTTATACATATGCAATATTTATATACATATGCAATATTTATACATATGCAATATTTATATACATATGCAATATTTATACATATGCAAGATTTATATACATATGCAATATTTATATATATGCAATATTTATATACATATGCAATATTTATATATATGCAATATTTATATACATATGCAATATTTATATACATATGCAATATTTATGCATATGCAATATTTATGCATATGCAATATTTATATACATATGCAATATTTATATACATATGCAATATTTATATACATATGCAATATTCATATATATGTAAATTTTATATATATGCAATATTTATGCATATGCAATATTTATATACATATGCAATATTTATATACATATGCAATATTTATATACATATGCAATATTCATATATATGCAAATTTTATATATATGCAATATTTATACATATCCAATATTTATGCATATGCAATATTTATACATATGCAATATTATATACATATGCAATATTTATATATATGCAATATTTATATACATATGCAATATTTATATACCTATGCAATATTTATGCATATGCAATATTTATATATATGCAATGTTTATATACATATGCAATATTTATATATATGCAATATTTATATACATATGCAATATTTATATATATGCAATATTTATATATATGCAATATTTATATACATGCAATATTTATATATATGCAATATTTATATACATGCAATAATTATATACATATGCAATATTTATATACATATGCAATATTTATATACATATGCAATATTTATATATATGCAATATTTATATATATGCAATATTTATATATATGCAATATTTATATACATATGCAATATTTATATATATGCAATATTTATATATATGCAATATTTATATACATATGCAATATTTATATATATGCAATATTTATATACATATGCAATATTTATATACATATGCAATATTTATATATATGCAATATTTATATATATGCAATATTTATATACATGCAATAATTATATACATATGCAATATTTATATACATATGCAATATTTATATACATATGCAATATTTATATACATATGCAATATTCATACATATACAAATTTTATATATATGCAATATTTATATACATGCAATATTTATATACATGCAATATTTATATACATATGCAATATTTATTTATTGGAATATTTATATATCATATAAACACTACCGTGTTTGAATATATGCTTAAGTGGCAGTTTTAGTCATTCAGAACTGCTAGAACTCATTTTTCGACCAAATTTCAACCAATTATTACAACTTATGAATCACCTTCTCAGCTATATTGTGAAAAGAATTTTCAATTTTCGTTCAGTAAAACAAAACTTATGATGAAGTTTCTGGTGTTTAAAATCGTAAAAATATTTAAGGAGGTGAGCGACGCTTTTTATGATTAGTTTCCATAGCAACCACGTCACATCAGCGACTACTGTTGCTACTAATTCACTGCTGCCGCAGAAAGAGAAGTAACAAGTGAAACAGAATGAAAGAATGAAAGGGATATAATTGGGGGGATTTTATTGAAAGCAGACGAGTCCGGTACATTGTTATTACATATGTGTTTATGGGGGTAAAAAATATGACTGAAATTAAACAAAGAACAAGTAAATTTATTGGAAGTCTGGAAAATCATGGATTACAATAGAAAAATGCGAGCATGAAAAGTAATATGGTTAAGCTTAAACATGGAAAAGTAAGAGACTTTTTGTTAAAACTAGAAAACAAAAGGACAAGATATTCTAATAAAAAATATAATCAATTTATAAATTAAAATATTGCAGAAAACTCTTGAATGTGGAGACTAACACATACAAACCACAAGCGCAGACCAGACAAACTTCTGCAGAGACAAAACATGAAGCGCTACATGGAACCAAGAACATTGAAGCTGCATACCTACAAGTTCTCTAACCCCACCCCATCCCCCCATCACTGCCCCTCTCCACTCCCCAAAAAAAGAGTGAGACCAAATAGCCAAGTAGTCAAGTAGGAGTGAAAGACCAAGTGAGCACTGACTAGACCTCCACTGTATAAGGGCAAAGATAACTGGGACCTTGGGGAAGCTTATTGCCAGTTAAATTTCAGTAAAGACCAATGGCCGCTGCCAATGAGGAATCAATGGCAAGCAGCTGTTGCGATAACACAAATTTATTTGCAAATGTTATCGAAAGAGGTGGAGAGTACTGGAGAATTTGGGGAGGCTTGTTGTCACTCAGCTTCCAGGGAACACCACAGGCTGTATTCAATGAGATCTTTGATGACCTGTGTGAAAGCTCCTTGTGTGCCAATAATGATAATAAATTTGTAGATTAACACTCTCAGCTAAATCCCTGTTCCAAAATGTAATATTACTTCTATATATGATTATGTGTGAAACTCTTAAATAACTTGACGGAAAGAAAAGCAATCATTTTAGTATTTAGAGTGGGAGCTCAATTTCGAATGTAAATTTAACATAAAATCATCATCATTTCTGGGCCATTCTAATTTTTTATGGATATTAACTAAATTGTTTCCCTCTAACTTAAGTTCGATTGACAACGTTGTAAAACTATGCGTAATCACTTAAAAAAGTAGACCCCTCCCCCAAACAAACGCACATAATTTAATAATAGAAAAAAGATATTTTGCTTTTGGTTAACTGCCCTAACACGCTAGAATGTATTGGAAAAAGACGCTCATTTTATGTTAAATTTATGTGTGAAACTGATCCGGCACCTTAAATTGCTAAATAAATCGTTTTATAGGCAATGGTTTTATTTAATTTTTGACACGGTACATGTAAAACGGTACATGTACATACTGTATTCTCATGAAATCATCGTTTTTTCTTCTAAATTTATTTCATTGTTCGCCATTCACAATTATAACTTTTTGTTGCGAAAAGAAAAATTCGATTCTCCATTTTTGGAGGTTATTGCATGCAAACAATCTGAAAAACAGTTTCACATATAAATTTAACGTAAAATTCTCACTTCTTTCGAATCAGACAATGTTTTAAGAACAGATAAAAGATTTTTTTTATATATATATATATATTTGGCCATGTTCATGCTCTTGGTCAAACTGTAGTATAAAATATGTTATTGTCAAAAGTCATAAAAGACGTGGCCTCTTCCTACTGATACCCCTGGGTGATAATACGAAAAATAAAGCGATTACTTGTGGTTTTATGATTTTGCTGATTGGACTTTGGGGTTAGTGGTAAAAAATTTAGTTGACTGCTTTAAAACAATTAGAATGGCCCGGAAACAAGCGATCATTTTACGAATTTATGAATTATGGGAAATTGGGCAATGGAAAAAAGGCAACAGAAGAAAAGGCAACAGAAAAAGAGCCATTTTAGCCAGCGTTTGAGAGATATTGTTTTAAGAAGAGGGCACCCATCCCTCTTTTCAAAAAAATAAAAAATAACATACTAATTGCTCTGTTTTGTGTTCTTGAACTCGGGAATTTTTCTGTTGTAATTGAGAATCTGCACAGAATTTCGGTCGGAGGTTACATTGAAACGTTAACAAAGTGTAGTATCTGTTCTGGTGCTACACTTCACACGTTTTCTATCTTCGTTCAATGAAGGAGAAATCCTTCTAGACTGAGGCAATTCTTACTTTTGTTCCGACCCAGAGTGCCCCTCTTTTGGAGCTGGATATTCCCCACATCAAAAAACGACCTTGTGCCAAACTTTACCCTCTAGGCGAGGTAAGTAAATAGGAACACTCAACAGTAGTAGGAAGCGTGTTCATAACTTATAAAAATCGGTTTTATTTGGTTTTAAAGAACCCTTACCATTTTAAAATATTTTTAAAATATAATTTGGGGGGAGGGGTAGCCGTTTTTTTAAAAAGACTCTTGAACAACAAGTTATTTTCAATCGATATTTATTGAATAATTCCCATAAATTTATATGCGTTACTAACTCTGTATCCTAAATTCTAAAATAATTTTTTTGGTGGGTTCACAAATATCGCCGAAAAAGTAGATTACAATTGGGAGAGGGTACTTTTAAATGTAGATATAATTTCTTTTTTAATTGGACAAACTTGTTAATGTTTTCCCTTTATATATTTTATCCAAGACTTACTTTTTCGAAACCCGAGAAAGATACAATAAAACATTAACAATTTCAGAGGACATGGCAAAGCGGCTCCAAGAAAATAAAACTTGCTCGTTCGTTTGAAATCTTTTAACTATGAATTCTCTAAGAAGCGCCATCTAGAGATTTGGCCAGTAGATGCAAAAAAATGCTTGAACATTTGATCGAGTTCCAGACGGCATCTGGCACTGTAGGAATCCTTAGGTCAAAGCATAAGTAAATGCAGAATCAAAGAAAATTTGATGCTAAAAGTTTCTTACATGGAAGTATGAAAAATCACAAATTCATTTCGAATTCAATTCAAAGCTAAGCTTTTTCATGACGTTTTGTCCATTTCATGTCATATTTGTCAATGCTGAGTGAGGAAGCATACAAAAACCTACCAGACAAAACCCAACTGGACAAAACCCAACTGGACAAAACCTATAAAATTAATAAATTAAAGATTAAAAACAACACTTTTTATATTCTATTTTTATTTAATAAGCTATAATGTTTGATGTTATTTTTCTTGACAAAATATTTCTTGTAGAGTTTACTTAGTGAATTTTCGCAATGTTCCAAGTTTTGTTTTGTTTATTTTACGCAAATAAAAAAAATAATATCCTATTTAGATGTTATTATGATCTATAGAGTTTAGTTTTGCTAATAGTTAAAAAGCAATAAAGATTTATCATCAATAAAAACAATGAAATTGAAATTTAAAAAATATTAAAGGAATTTGAAATTAGACACAAATTTTCTGATTCCAATACCGATACCCCCTAAGGTTCCGATTTTTCCGATTCTCAATTTCGATTCCAATTAATCGTCCCAACACTAATTTCTATATAAGCAATATTTTTATATATGCAACTTTTTGTATATAGGTATTATTTATATATGTGCTATATTTATATATATGCAATATTTATAAATATATATATATATATGCAAGTTTTTGTATGTATGCAATATTGAGTTAAAAAATGGTTGTCTTCAAGTCTAACGTAAATAAGTTCTTGATGAGCCGTTCCATATAAGTTATCAAATTTAACAAATTTTCATAACTAATGATTATTATATTGTCCAATTTCTACTGTACATTCTTTAACCCTTATCCTTGAGTGGCCTCTTGGCCTTGATAATGTGTTGATATCTATGAAAAAAAAAAAAGTCCAATGTGAACAAGTTCTAATTGAATCGTCCCCCTAAGTAATCCAAGTTACAAAATTCCCACTGTTTACTATGCTAAAATCACAATGACTAATGCATACCTATTAACCCTTATCCTCGAGTGGCCTCTTGGCCTTGATAAGCTGGTGACACCCATGTAAAAAAAAAAAAAAAAATGAAATATTTATATATGTGCAATTGTTTGAATATATGCAATATTTAATATATTTAATTTTTTCATATATGCGATATTTATGTATATGCATTTTTTTATATATGCAATATTTTGTATATATTCAGTACTAATGTATATGCAATATTTATATATATGCAATATTTATATATATGTAATATTTATATATATGCAATATATATATATATATATATATATATATATATATATATATATATATATGCAACATTAATGTATATGCAATATTTTGAATATAGCAATATTTATATATATGCAATATTTATATAACTGCAGTATTTTATATATACAATATTTCTATATATGCAATATTTATTTATTGCAATATTTATTTATTGCAATATTTATATATGCAACCAATATATATATATATATATATATATATATATATATATATATGTATGTATGTATGTATGTATATGTGTGTAAATATGTAAATATACAAATGTATATATATATATGTATATATATATGTAAATATACATATGTATATATATGTAAATATACATATGTATATATACATATGCATATATATATGTGTATATACGTATATATATATATATATGTATATATACGTATATATATGTATATATATGTATATATATATATGTATATATATATGTATTTAACGCATTTATCTATTAATACAATAAACAGTTGAGTTTTTAATTGCACTGACATTGATATTAAAAGTCTGCTATTCTATTAAAACGAACTTTTTTGCTAGCGATTTTATTAAGAATGACTAATTTGTATATTTTTTTGAAAAACAAACTCTTAATTATTAAATGTTACAGATTGTATGTTTTTTTTATTGATTTTTTAATGATTGATTTTATTTATGCATATTTTCTACATTGTGCATAACTGAGTAGTGTTTCAGATGAAAAAAGTTCTAGCACGGGCACACACACGCACGCGCGTGTGTGTGTGTGTGTGTGTGTGCCCGTGCTAGAACTTTTTCATGCATACGAAACAAGATCTACCAAACTCATCTGTCTATATTTTGGTTTACAAACTTGAAACTTGATATATAGGGGATTTGGGCCTGCAGAACAAATTCGATTTGGTTTTTAATCTATAAAATAGCTACTAAAGGGTCAAAATTGTAAAAAAAAAATGAACTTGGCATGCATAAGTTGACTTAGTGCTCCTCTACGCATGCGACAAATATATATTTATACGTTTAAACGTCAGCTAAATTTTTCATATCTGTCTGACCATAACTCAAACGACTTGAGTGCTAAATATTTTAGTTTCACTTCTAGCCGGACGCCCCCAAATATTATTTTTGTTGTTTGTTTTTGTTTTTGTTTTTTACTTTTGAAATCAATACTATATACTGGGTACAATATAATAATCAATAGAATATTGGCTATAATAAATAATAATAAATACGAAATCTGCATAAATTAAAATAGCATAATTTATGCAGATTTAAAAGAATTTAGGACGCTAATTACAGGAGATTTTTAATTTTTTCGACGACTCTTTATTAAGAAAACACAAATTTGAGGAATTTAAAAAAAAAAATTAAAAAAAAAAAAGAAAAGATTGGACTATTTAAAAATGCACAATAATATTTATAAAACATTAGGGGCTGCCAAACGATTGTGAAGATTGGACCGCATGTTTCCGTGACGTCAGATTTGTGTGTACTCTACGAACTATGGAAAAGCAGAAGCGACTTAATGATCTTTTAAAGCCTTTGTTTATCTCCTTCAAACTGCAATTAATAATCAATCTTTATTATAATTTTGTTACGTTTTAAGATTTACACAGTTTAATGATTAATAATACTATAAACATTTGTATATTAAATATGAAATACGGTTTTACTGAATGTTCTTTTGGTTACCTATGGGCTTCCATATTTTGTTCGGTAAAAAGAGACAAACAAAATATGAGGAGAGGGTTACAAAATGCATAACATTTGTGCAATAATATTTTCAAATTGGTTTTAATCTGGCAATAAAATAGCTGATAAGAGCCATGTTTATATTAAAACTTAATATTTAAAAAAAAATTTAAACATAATTAATTAAAAATCTGTTGTAACGGAACATTTCGAACTAATGGAATTTTAATCGTTTTAATCTTTTAAAAATTAATTAATGTTTACGAAGTTTCTTTTTCTTGGCAATTCAACTGATTATAGAATATATTAATTCGAGAAAACGCTAGTTAAAAAAAAAATAATAATATTAAATTCATATCAATTTTTTAATTGCAACTTCAAGGTAAATTTTTGTTCAATATGTGTATTTAAATTTTTTTTAAATAAATATGTTTTACTTATTTAACCTCTTATATTTCATAATAAATAGAAATTTCGATAGATTTAAATATATTTGTTCGAATTTCGAAAAAAAATAAATAGGGGAGGGGGCACGCACTAAAAAAATATTTCCCCTCGTATATTTTATGAAAACTGCATTTTATATGTAATTTCATTCTAAAATGGATAAGTATCGAAAATTTCATGAAAATCTGACCATTAGTTGATTTTTGCTAGATTTATTAAATACGGGTATGGTTTCACGTTCGGAATATCTACTACATGGGAACGTTATTTTAAAGCGCCAATTATGTAAACACGATTTTCGTCTCACAATTTCATTATTTTCGCTCGATGAAAAAACAATTTTTTAATTATTACTGGTTTATTTTGCCCTTCTTCTTTTAAATGGCACAAAAGTTATACTGATAATATTAATTTATAATAAAGTTACATCGTGTTACATATAGGGTGGGGTAATTCTATGGTGACTTTTGGCAGTCCCTATTAAACATGTACGATGATTTATTAAAGATTTGAGTACAACATTCAACTACTTTGTTTTACGTAACAAACAAAACATTCGAATAATTGCAATTTCGTTTTAAATAAAGAGATAGAAAAATAAATAACTTTTTTCTCTCGAATGCTTTGTTTAATAAAAAAAATAACAATTCCTTTGTAATAAGTGTCGCTTGTTCCTTTTTTTATTAATGCTTTTGTAATATTAAAACTTTGGCCGCTGGAAAAATGATGGGATCCCTCTATCGATCCGGTAGAAATCTCATTGCTGATGCAATTCTCTATCTATATAAGAGCCAGGTACGTCCAAGGATGGAATACTGTTGCCACATCTGGGAAGGAGCTGCTAAAAAGGACTTATCCTACCTTGATAGAGTTCAAAATAGACTTCGTAGCCTTGTGGAGGATATCCTTTTCCTCTTTCCTGCAACCTCTTTCTCACAGAAGAGATGTTGCGAGTTTGTTTCTGCTTTATCGTTATTTTCATCGCAGGTGCTCGGCTGAGCTCCATTCTAGCCCCCCCCTTCGCCAAACTTTCACAAGAAACACCCGTCTAGCAGAAAACACTATCACTAGTTTCCCTCACTCTTTATCTGTGCCTAAACCTAAGCGTAAATTCCATGAGCAAAGCTTCTTTCTTAGAACTGCACGCCTATGGAATTGTCTTCCGTTTTTCTGCTTTCCAGCTGACTACAACAAGTTTTTGATGGGCCGTTTCATATAAGTTAACAAATTTACCGAATCTCCATTACTAACGGTTACTATATTGTCCAATTTCTACTATACACTCTTTAACCCTTATCCTCGAGTGGCTTCTTGGCCTTGATAAGTGGTGATGCCAGGCATCACTGATGCCTATGTAAAAAAACACACACACACAAAAACATAAAATAAAGTACTTGAAAAATATTTTTTCTTGGAATTATTCGAATGCTTTTTATTAAAAAAATTACAATATCGTCGGATTTTTCATTTTTTATTATTATTATTATTATTATTATTATTATTATTATTATTAATATTATTATTATTATTAATCTTAAAAAAAGGTTGTTACATTAAACAAAGTAGTTGACTCAAATCTTTAATAAGTCGTCGCACATCTTTAATAAATATTATCGTCGCATTTTTAAATTGTCGCATCTTTTTCTTAACAACTCGGCGAAGGTTGTGTTTACTTAATATATAAAAAAAATTAGTCGAAAAAATAACAATCCCTTTGTATAAATTAGTATCCTAATTCTCGTATGAAAAATTGAACGAATAGAGTTATCTCCCTTAGCACATTAACGCTGATTATAAAACAAAAGAAAAGAAGAAAAGGAAACAAAAAAGTAAGAAAAAAACTCTCATTTTTTTTTTTTTTTTTTTGTACTATTGAGGTTGTGTAAAGTGTCCTCATGCCAGGTTTTCCTAATGAACTCCAGAATAACCATATCTTAAATGTACGAGGATAATGTTTACCAGGCATTCTAATTCTCTTCCTGTATGTATGAGTGCGCACGCACGGCGTGTGTGACTTTTTTTGTGTGACTGTGTATGTGTGAGCGGGTATATATATAAAGAATATAAATTAGTTTACAAGTTATTCCCCTTTGAATTGTTTTCGTTACAATACATTGTCGAAGGGAAATAACCCTGGTGTTTTAATAAATAGTTGCGTATGTCAGAAAAACAAAATGTATGAAAGAAATATTGATAATATCGAATAATTTAAAGCGTAAGCTAAAATAAAAAGGAATATATATATATATATATATATATATATATATATATATATATATATATATATATATATATATATATATATATATATATAAGATTCATTTATTATTTTTATTAAATAAATAAAAAGCCGATGCTTAAAATGTATAAACATTTTGACTCCTCCCTTTACTTAAAAATTCACCAAAACTCAGTTAATTAACCAATTTTAATGAAATGTTCAGTATTTATCAAATAATGATCACGGAATATAATGAACCCATTGTTTTTATTTGAATCTTAGTGGAAATGTATTATTTTGTTTTACGGAAGTTATGATTTTCATGAGTAAAAACGTGAATTAATTTATTTTTGATTTTTTATGAAAATAAAGTATCGTAAATTGTAACAAGAAAAAAGAAAACAATAATTTTTACAGGAACATTACAGAAGAAGCCCCTTAAGTCCGTATTAATGAATTCGATATAACTCGAAGAAAAATTAATGTCTCGAACTACCAATTATCATAGAATTAAGCATTGTTTATTTAATATTTTCACACACAAAAAAAAATATAATTGCAAAAATATTTCTAGTTTTTTTTATTACATGTTTCGCGTAATTTTTATATGTAAGATTCTAATATTTTCCTCGCTTGAATGAACATAAAACTTTCAGCATAATATAATTCTTATATAATCTTGAAAAAAAATTTTATTATTATTTAAAAGCAGGAATACAGAAAAATAATTAATATTAAAAAATGGTAAAAATCATATAAACGTTCACGATAGGTATGTACGGATATACGGCTGGGGAAAAAGAAAACCAGCACTCCCTTATCTTCCTCCAACTACCTGACGTCATTTTCAGACAATCTTTTGACTTTCTGATATTTTGGGCTTCCGTAGAACGCATTCTTAGATGACTTCGTTTTGTTTTTGTTTAAGTGAAGCAAGAATCTCTCGATTGGGGGGGGGGAACTAATTAAACTATTTTTTGTACAAACAAAAATTTTTTTAATTATTTAATTCAATATGTTAGGACTTTACTACTTATCTTTGAAATAGACCCAGAAAACTGATATTTATCTTTCAAAGGATTTTTACAATGAATTTATTTAACTTCCAAATTTAGCTGAATTTGTCAGCTTCCAAATGTCATCTGGAAAACATTTTCATTATAACTTTTTTTTTTTACGTGTACAAATATTTTTTTTATTTTTCGAAATAAAGTTTGGGCTTTAATCTTTCAAATACAATCAAAAAGTAGTCAGAAACCTACAATAAAAATACGCTTTCAAAACTATGTCCCCATATTTTTTTCTGCCATTATTGCCTTATCTAATTATATAACAGTAAGTGATAATACAGTTAATAACGCCTTTAACCTTGAAGATCTTTTTCCTTAGAAAATCGCCATTTTCTAAGGAAGATCTTCAAGGTTGAAGACGCAATTAATCGTATTATCGTTTAAAACTCAACAAAAATTCTACATATAAGTGAATTGGTATTGGTGTGGAACATTCTCTGCCAAACTACTCCGTCAATTTGTAGCCTACAAACTTGAAACTTGTAGAACAAATTCGATTTAGTTTCTAACCGTTAAAATAGTTGCTAAAGGGTCAAAATTGAAAAATTGGAACCGGCGCAAGTCGACTTAATGTGTGCCTCTAGGCATGTGCACATATTCATTTATACATTAAAATCGGTTCATTTTCAAGTTTTGATATCCATCTCTCATTAGTCGGTAAAGAATAATGCTAGAGTGCTAAATGTTCTGGTTTCGATCTTAGTTGATGGTATCCAAGTCTTTTCTTTTCTTTCTTTTTTTTTTTTGTAACTTTTGAAATCATTATTAATCGATTTAAAAAAAAATGACTCTGTAATAGTAAATACGAAATCTGAATAAATTGAATAAATTAAAATATCACATTTAAGCATATTTATCGATCGGTAAACGCCAGCCGACCTGCTAGTCTGATATTGCATACAGGAAAATGTTTACCAGTTCTTTGTTTAACATTTAATTTCAACTTTTTACATTCGTAATTTTATTATAATCGAGAGTGTGTGTCTGTCTAAAAAACGAAATAATATGATATTCTTTTTAAAAAAATCATTTAGAATTATAAATTTTTTCTATATAAACCACACAGTCGAAACACTCAAATAAACAGCAGGTCTTGGACAAACAGGATCGAATATCGAATAGAATTATATCAGCATCATAGACAAATGTACTTAGCTACACCCTTTACTGCAGTTTCACGGCATCACTATTTATCACAAGTGTAGTTTTCCAATTAATGACAGAATCAAAAACGCGCGCATGCACATGCGCGCGTGCGTGCGTGCGTGCGTGCGTGCGTGCGTGCGTGCGTGTGTGTGTGTGTGTGTGTGTGTGTGTGTGTGTGTGTGTGTGTGTGTGTGTGTGTGTGCGTGTGCGTGTGTGTGTGGTTTATTCCAAATATTAATTTTTGGCATTTATAATTTCAATAATATTTCAGGCATATTATTGTGTCTGCCTTATCAGTGTAGACAGGCGCCTTTACATATCCTCAACGAAAATAATCTGATATGATTAAATCGCATGAACGAGGTGGCAAGTTGGCAAATCGATTTCGTGAAATTATTTATTCCTGAAATGTTTATTGCTTCTCTCAATAAATTGATCGGATCACGCGTGACATGCTGCTGAAACCACATAATGAATTGCCAAACCAACCCGAAGTAAAATAACCGATAGTTGCTAAATCTGTAATTAAAGAAAATAAAATTGTCAATTTAAAGTTTGCCACCTCTAAAAACACTTTGTATTTTTTTTTCTTTTAGTTGTAAGTGCAGTTATTTCGAAATGATTCAATGGTTTAATTTTAGTAAATATTCATAATTTAATTAAAAATTCTAAGTAATTTTATTTTTTAATAAATTTACAATACCTACATAGGCAACAAACTTAATTCACACAGATATTACTACTCCATTAAAAATATATAGATATAGTTTGTATTCATTTAGCTTGTATAAAATTCAGCTAAAAGATATTAAATTTCAGTCGGAATATGATTTCGATAGAGAATCGTAGATATAGATAGATATGACAAAGTTTCGCATGTTTAAGGGGAAATAACTTCGTGGAAATCGCGATTAAATGAAGTGATTGTTACTTGCCTTTGATTGGTTAATCAAATCGCGCCATCTACTTTTGTTGGAGGGGTTACTCCGGTTCGATTAACCTAGTTTAGCTATTAACAACAACTTGCCGGCGGTCATGGCATTTTGCTTTCCGATAGTAAATAACACCTCATATTTTATTTTCCAATTTCTAACGTTTTATCTGCTTCATTTATTTGGTTCTGCATTTATTTGTTCGCAACCTTCTCTCTCTCTCTCTCTCTCTCTCTCTCTCTCTCTCTCTCTGTGCTGACAACAAAAATAGTAAAGAAGAATGAACAATAGTTTTGTTTTCAAATGTAATTATCGATAAGTTATGTCTTATTTTAGCATATATTCTATTTCAAGTCTTTTCATATATGAAAATAAATTTGTTTTCATGTTGCGTTGTTGCGTCTACATTTTAACAGTTGTTTACTTTTCAATTCTATTCAGTTTTCTAATATAGTTTCCAACATTTTGACGTCTAAAATATTTTCAAAATAGGAAATTATACACTAAACAAAGCAATTTTTAAAATGGCACAGAGTATTTTGCTTAATGTTTTGTTTTGTTTTTTGTTTTTTTTTGTTGTAATTTTTCCATTTTTCAAATGATTATTCTTATGTCTCGGTCGAATTTGTGTAGGAAAGTTCCGTGGTCGTTTTCGTACATTTATTTATTTATTTATTTATTTTTTCCAAGTATTTACAACTGATTTTCTTCAGTCGTCTTCAGGCAGTTTTTGATTACTGTTCCATTTAAAATTTGGATGCTTTTATATGATTCACTTCAAATTACATTTTAATTACTTGAAATAGGGAAGCGTCTCGTGTTAAAAAAAAAGACGTTTTTAACGTGTTAAGAATGTGGTTAAAATAAATGAACAATGGTTTTAAAAATATGATTTACAAAATGGTATGAAATTTACAGTTCTTTTTTAAATTTAATAATTTGAATGACACAATACTATATATATATATAAATATATATATATATGGATATATATATATAAATATATATATATATATATACATATATATATATATATATAAATATATATATATGGATATATATATATAAATATATATATATATATATGTATATATATATAAATATATATATATATATATATATATATATATATATATATATATATATATATATATATATATATATATATATATATATGTAACTATATGTGCATTTGTTTTGAATATTATTTTTACGTATTTTTAATGACACTTGACATTGATAAGGACATTGAATGGAATCTGCTGATTTCAAATCTGCAATTAGTTTGGATCATAGATTTTTCACACTTAACACAGACAGCTTTGCTTTTGTAGCATATATATATATATATATATATATATATATATATATATATATATATATATATATATATATATATATATATACTCGGGGTTTTTTTATATTCAAAAGTAATGGACTAATGAATTCAACGAGGTTGTTAGATAGTGCTCAATAAAAAGAGCTGATAATACTTGTTTATTGTTATATAAACATGCTCACATCCCGCTGCTACAAACAGCCACTTGTTTCAATCAAACAACAGATATCATCAGGCAGCGACTTGACTATTCAAAAGTTCAATGAATAACCTGAATGATTATTCATTGAACTTTTGAATAGTCAAGTCGCTGCCTGATGATATCTGTTGTTTGATTGAAACAAGTGGCTGTTTGTAGCAGCGGGATGTGAGCATGTTTATATAACAATAAACAAGTAATATATATATATATATATATATATATATATATATATATATATATATATATATATATATAACTACTTCATTTACTCACATAAATTCAATATACGAAAGTATAGATTTGTGCGTAAACTTTAAGTATTTACTTCAAAAGTGCTCAATACGTAGGTAGAGCAAGTTAGTAATTTATAAAATATATATGGCGATTAAGCTACACTGAATATTCTGCGTTTCATCCACTTATAGGATTCGTCAGGCTTATGCGCGAATTCTGTGGTTGCTTCTTGTTTTTATATATGTTGAGGATTTCTGGTTAGCCAATCAGCTTTCTAGTATCCACCGCGCCCCTTCCTATCAGCCAATGGGCATGCATTTTATCGAACAAAGAATCTGTTTTAGAGCTAGGTTAGTGGTTTAAGGTAGATCTTTTCCCTCTTTTTTTATATATATAAATATACCTATGTGTACACACATACATGCACATATATATACATATATATATACATATATGTGTGATCGTTTATGTATATTCATGTTTGTTTAATTTATTTATTTGTTTGTTTTCTATTGTCATTGTTAGTTTTAAAGCTATTTTGTATCGCTATCCTAGAGTAAGTTTTATTTTGTGAACACAGTTGTTTGCTATTTCTCGTCTACAGTTTAATAGATTTTGAGGTTCTTTAAAGTACAGGATAGCAAATTTTTCATGGAGGCATAATTTACATGGGTCGTCTTAATGTCTGCACATGGTAGCTTGTCTCATTATTTTCGATTCGACTACCGGCGAATGTCCGCTTTCTTTGAGTTCCCAGTATTTATTCGCTAGTGTTGTTTTTATACGGTGTTTTTTATTTTTGAATATATATATATATATATATATATATATATATATATATATATATATATATATATATATATATATATATATATATATATATATATATATATATTTGAAAAGGATCGTATGGATATCGTCAAGCAAATTACCTTACACAAAACTAAAAGCTACTTCCAAAGAAAACTGAATCTTACTGTCAAGGAAATTAACAACTCCAAAAATATTCTTGTTAAAGCTGATAAGATGCAAAATATTTATAAACACAGCATAATTGTTCATTTATTTAATTTAAGTTAGTAACCTTTGATATGAGATAGTTTCATGGTTCACGTACAATGCGGTTTCTTTAAACGTGCTGTTCTTTCATATATACAGCCGATATATTCTCCCCTTTCCAATAGAAAGAAGAAAACAAAAAGTGTTTTTGAAAGAATAAAAAAATCTATCAATTCGTTTTCAAATTATTTATTATTTCAAATTATTTATTATTTTGTTTCTTTTCTTTGTTTAATTATAACGAATAAATTGTTGGTGTAAAAATCATAATTGCTTCGATAAGAAAAGAATCCGCAAACAAAGCGGATCATTTCTCAATGATTGCTTTTCACAAGTGAACATGAGAAAGAATGTTTAGGGTGGAACGAGAAAAGACGAAGGGATGGGCCACAAACAAGAGAAAATGCGTGCGTGAGCGGATCTTATCGCGTCCGTCACCTGTTCGACAACCAAGTGAGATTATGCCGGATGGAAATTATGAAATTACTAAACTCTTATGTGCACTCAATACTGGCATTTTATTTGTTTTAATAGAAAGAAAGACAACTAATTGCAACGCTGGATTAGAAGAAACTGTCTGAGAAGGTGTTTCACATTTGTTCAAGGGAAGACTTGATTCCAAATATTTCTCATATGTTATATCTCCCCCCTCTTTTGGAAATAGGGTACGATAATGAATATCTCTAGTATCAAATAATCCTTAAACACTGCGAAATTTACTTTATATATAAAAACTAAAGAGGGCAGATATAACATAAGAGAAATATTTGGAATCAAGTTTTCCCTTGCTGTTATTTCAGATTATTTTTAATCTCCCCTCCATCAGACTATAGGTTTTGGGGAAATATCAGATATTTTGTAATTCATATGCAATACTAGGAAAACAAATTACTATAATTTAAACATTTTATGGCGGTGAAAAAGTGCCAAAAATAAGCTCTGGGTGATAGATGATCCTTTTAATGTGTGACCTTAACGGTAAATGTCACATAGCCTCACTACACATTTCACGTCATTACCTTTCCAACGAGTCTTCAGTTGTTAACTTCTGATCAATAGTCGCTGAGATTTGGAACTTAAAAAATTGCCAAAGAAGGTGGTATATCTATCTATATATTAGTGGTATGGCAAGGCCACAGGAGAGATAACCAAAGCAACAAAACCGCAGCTGCTTGCCAGGACACTATATATATATATACAAATGCAGGTAAATTTGAGCATATTTTATTGGTTTGAAAATATAGGTTCTTTTTTACAAATTGCCATAAAATTTTAGCTATAGAATAGTATTATAATCTTCAAAAAGCCTGCAAGTTGTCGTGTAGTTTCTTCCCATAGAACCAAAGTTATGAACATTTCTATATTCAATTTGGCTACCAGTATATATATATATATATATATATATATATATATATATATATATATATATATATATATATATATATATATATATATATTAGACATTAAGAGGAGATATATATACATAAATACCCGTTCAAATACACTTTTTCATGATAAAGCTAGAACCCAGAATTAGATGGAATCGAGCAATTGCATCGACAACGGACAACGCCAGACCCAAAGTGGATTTCGATGTACTGCATTTCATCAGTGACGTGCTCCGACATAGGCGCGAACCCAGGTCGTCGCACGTACGAAGTGCGCAATACTGACGACCTAACCATATGGGCTTTGTCCGTTGTCGATGCAATTGCTAGATTCCATCTAATTCTGGGTTCTAGCTTTATCATGAAAAAGTGTATGTGAGCGGGTATATATATATATATATATATATATATATATATATATATATATATATATATATATATATATATATATATATATTCTTGTAAGTTTCTTTAAACTTTTTAAATCTATTAAAAATGTCCTCCGTTGAAACATTAT
The DNA here is from genome assembly GCF_053919585.1 of Euprymna scolopes. Classification (NCBI taxonomy): domain Eukaryota; kingdom Metazoa; phylum Mollusca; class Cephalopoda; order Sepiida; family Sepiolidae; genus Euprymna; species Euprymna scolopes. Next base: position 82,377,623 of record NC_136505.1, on the reverse strand, counting down.
TTTGTTAGTAAGTAAATTAATCTCCTGTATCGTTGAATAGTTTTACTTTACCTATATGAACAAACAATAGTACCAATGTTTTTTACGAGATCATCAGTTGTTTACCATGAAACACTGTTTCGCGAATTAAAAAAATAAAACAGTATATTAAATCATGGCTCCCTAGCAGTGTTAGTCAAATATCGCACACGGCATTGCAAAAGATGTTCTTTTTTCTGTTATTTGTACATTTTTAAACTTAAAATTTTAGTTGTAAAGTAGGTAAATCATATTATATTCTTGAATTAAAAATATTATCACCATCGTTGATTTGTTTATTTTTAGGTGATTATGTAAAAATGTTTCATATTATCAGTCTTTTGGACTAAGTAATTTTTAAATAAATTGTAGTAAAATATATTATAGCTATTTTTGTTTATAAGGTATACCGGTCAATGAAATAGGGAACACTTCACTTTACATCTAAGAAAATGCAAGTGATATTCACCCGTGTGGAGATATATTGCAGGTCCTAAGATTTCTTGGGAAAAAATAATTTCAAATATATCCATGTTTACAGTTTTTATCCTTAAAGAAAGGTTTTAAAATTCTTCACTGAAATATATATTATTTCATTTTATTTTTATTTTATGAATCGAAGAAAATCTATTTTTCGTGAATTTCGTGTTTTTTAAGATATACTTTAAGCCCCTAAGCGATATTTAGAATACCCCTAGTAACGAATCGAAGGAAAATTTCAACAGTATCATTAATCTTCTAATAACATTGATCCACAGACAGCAGTTTCGTGTAGTTTTTATTATTTTATCATTTTTTATGGATTTTACTTTGTTTCATCTTTCTTTACTGGTTTCTTATTTTTATTTGTGGAGCTTACATAAACGTTTCTTTCCTCGCCTTTGTCATGTCTTTTGTTATTTTCGTTTTCTTTTTTTAGATTGCGTGATATTTAAATTAACATAGTTCTCAATTCAGGCGATCTCATCATTTCTCATTTATATTGTTTATGGTGGTTCACCTTATTTTTGTGTAGTTTTGCCTCGTCATCGTTCAGCGAACTATCAGCATAAGTCATTTTCTTCTTATCGACATTTACAAGAGTTGGGTTTCATTTGGTTCGTATGTTTTACGACAAATCAAACCTTTTGTCGCACATTTATGCTGTTAAAGATATTATAAAGTTATTCACTTTATTATTATAGTAACACATTATTATAGTTACACATTATTATAGTTACACATTATTATAGTTACACATTATTATAGTTACACATTATTATAGTTACACATGTGTTAGGAATATTTTAGCTTCTGTGAAGGTTGCGGCCATTGTTTGTGTCGTATTGTCTTTGTGTCGATAAATTCAACATACTTGTCGAAAAAGAGAGAAGGAAACATTTGTTACACCAAACATTGATGTTTATTTACAGTTTATGGAGATTATACAGAAAAGGATACAAAGAAAACAAGTAATAAAACAGAATCCTAAACAAGAAGTGCAAAGTTCCACGATGATATAGAAATTCGCAAGAGATGAAATAAAATGTGTGAATTGACAGAAATGTTACAACGTATCAATGGCAACGGCATTCCAAGATTGTAGGAATAAAGTTTTTTGGTTCCATGATCATTATCTGAAAGTCAGTTGATGCAACGGAAAGTATTACTTCGGCAAGCCTGTAGGTTTTAAAATCATGTTAGGTAGAAGATCTGGTTCATACAATCTTCAATCAGTTTGAAGGTCGCGCCGATAAGAGATAGTCGAGTTTCTGAATTGACAACCACGTGGAGATGAAAGGGCAGAATCTCACGACAGTAGTGTCCGGCTGTCCGGGTTAGCGTTAAAACCAAATATCTCCAACCCAAAGAATTGTGAGTTTTAGTAACGATTCCATCCGTGCTATTTTATGGGTTGTCATGTACTTTTACAAAGTATTAGTTTACCGGATCTATTGTGGCCATGTAACAACAAAAGATCCAATAGAGAGTTTAAGGTCGTCATGACAGATGTCATAAGCCATGACAATATCCATTAGGTCAACCAGGTGCGTTAAAAAAGTATCTGATAACTAAGATTATCTCATTATTATTCCTGAAAGTATTATCAAATTCATAAGATATTTCTAATTTGCCAAAGAAAATCATTTCATTCAAATTATTCTTTTATTTCTGTAATTACATAGCGCCTACTTTAATATAGTCGAGTGAACACCGACTTACCTATATAATAATCTATATACGTTAATGCAGTTCATGTTCGTGCGTATGTTATTACCTCCACCTTTTTTTTTTAAGATGAGATCGTTCAAGATACAACGCAAACATAAAAATGAATTTATTTAAATTCAATTATATCTGGTCTAACCTCAGACATACTAAATGCGCCAGGTATTTGAGAGAAGAATAATTATTATATGATTATCTATGAGGATAAATCACAGAAAGAAAAAACTCCCGGGCTACGTCAAATATATACAGTTAGTTTTTTTTTGTTTTTTTTGTTTTTTTACTAGTGGGGAGAGCCGCCGTTTATCGAAGCCCAGAGGCTACTGGGAAATAAGTGTTAATTTATGTCAGATGGCCGGTAAGACAACACCGTAATGATTGGGGGACGGTTGGAATTTGAGTGGTATTTGTTTATTTTAGGGGACGGTTAAACAAAAATTTGTTTAATTTAGACTTGAAAAAACATGTTATAGTCAGCTGGAAACGCATTCCACAGGCGGTTAAGAACTTTGATTATGGAATTTTCGTTTAAATTTAGGCACAGATTGAGAGTAAGGACAATTGTTGATAGTTGTTGGAGCTAGACAAGTGATTGTGGCGAAGGTTTTACAGGGGATGGGACCATAGATACAAACTCAGTTATGAAAATAACGACAAAGCAGAGATAGACTCGCAAAGTCTCTTCTGTGAGAGAGTGGGGGAATAGGGAGGAGAGAAGATCCTCTCCTGCTAGATTCCGAAGCCGGTTTTGTACACTGCCAAAACAGGAAAGAGTGCTCTTAGCAGTTTCTCCTCAGATGTGACAACAGTACTCTATCTTAGGGCTTATTTGGCTTTTGTATCGATAGAGGATTACATCGGGAGTGAGATACATTTTGGAGCGGTAGAATGATCCAACCATTTTTCCAGTTAGTTTTGAATAGGGTGTTACGGCATAAATCGAGTGTTACGACATCAATAGGGTGTTACGACATAAATTTTTTTGAATAGGGTGTTACGGCATAAAAATGTTTTGAATAGGGTGTTCCAACATAAATAGGGTGTTACGACATAAATAGGGTGTTACGACATAAATTGTTTGGAATAGAGTGTTACGACATAAAAAATGTTTTGAATAGGGTGTTACGATATAAAAATGTTTGAATAAGGTGTTACGACATGAAAATGTTTTGAATAGAGGGTTACGACATAAAAATGTTTTGAATAGAGTATTACGACATAAAAAGGTTTTGAACAGGGTGTTACGACATAAATTGTTTTGAATAAAGTATTACGACATAAAAAGGTTATGAATAGAATGTTACGACATAAAAATGTTTTGAACAGGGTGTTACGACATAAAAATGTTTTGAATATAGTGTTACGACATAAAAATGTTTTGAATAGAGTGTTACGACATAAAATTGTTTGGAATAAAGTGTTACGACATAAAAATGTTTTGAATAAAGTGTTACGACATAAAAAATGTTTTGAACAGGGTGTTAAAAATGTTTTGAACAAGGTGTTACGACATAAAAATGTTTTGAATAGGGTGTTACGACATAAAAATGTTTTGAATAGAGTGTTACGACATAAAAATGTTTTGAACAGGGTGTTACGACATAAAAATGTTTTGAATATAGTGTTACGACATAAAAATGTTTTGAATAGAGTGTTACGACATAAAAATGTTTTGAATAAAGTGTTACGACATAAAAATGTTTTGAATAGGGTGTTACGACATAAAAAGGTTATGAATAGAGTGTTACGACATAAAAATGTTTTGAACAGGGTGTTACGACATAAAAATGTTTTGAATATAGTGTTACGACATAAAAATGTTTTGAATAGAGTGTTACGACATAAAAATGTTTTGAATAAAGTGTTACGACATAAAAATGTTTTGAATAGGGTGTTACGACATAAAAATGTTTTGAATAGGGTGTTACGACATAAAAATGTTTTGAATAGAGTGTTACGACATAAAATTGTTTGGAATAAAGTGTTACGACATAAAAATGTTTTGAATAAAGTGTTACGACATAAAAAATGTTTTGAACAGGGTGTTAAAAATGTTTTGAACAAGGTGTTACGACATAAAAATGTTTTGAATAGGGTGTTACGACATAAAAATGTTTTGAATAGAGTGTTACGACATAAAAATGCTTTGAATAGGGTGTTACGACATAAATAGGGTGTTACAACATAAATAGGGTTTTACGACATAAAAATGTTTTTTTTAGTGACAAACTGGGAGCACGTTTTATGCACCGTTTCTTTCTTCTTTATTTTTTATGGGAGGGGAGAGGGGACTTGTGCTGCTTCCCTCCTTCCGCGTGTAAAACTTACGAAGACGCAAACACACGGACGAGGGGTACGTGTGTACCGCCACCTCACCTGCGTCTGTATCTACGCATGCACGTCTCTTGTTCTAATCATTTCTAAGATACCGACTGTGTACATGTTCGTAAGAGAATGAAATAGAGAAGGATGGAAAAAAATAGAGAAATGTAGAACGGGGGGGGGAGAAATAATAGAACGGAGGAAAGGGGCGAAGATGAACAGTTGATTAGTTTTCTTATTCCCGGGGGTAAATTCCGATGATCTCACTGCTTTCTTGGGACACACCCCAGCAGCGGTAGATGATGCATGGGAAAGTCCCCGAGTTCGGAGTTCAGTTGCAGAGTTGGCATCTTTAGTTGGAAAAACTGAGCAGAAAGAGAGAGGAGGAGGAGATTAGCAAAAAGAGAATGGATAGAAAGAAACAAAAGTAAAAAGATGAGTGAGGAGAGGGGGGAGAAGAGTGAGAAGAAACTTTGAGTCTGTTTGCATTACGTTAAAGAAATTTGAAAATCGACTTTTTAAATCCTTGTATGCAAGAGTACAGATAAACGCCCCCCCTCTCTATCTCTCTCTCTCACACTCACACACGCGCGTGCGCACACACACACACGCACACACTCACTTTTGCAGTCTCCTTGTCTCTTCCTTCGCAACCAAACACAGTTCATGTTTACCAGGGAATTTCCATATAAAATTATTTCTATGTTTACTCACCTATCAAATAACTAGAAATACTTTTGCAATAAAATGTTTTACGCACGTTCAATAATTTTCTAGTGAAGATGCGTTAATTCAGACAAACATTAAAGACACCGCGTTTATAAACGCCATTTTCGCATGCAGTGAAAAAAACCCTAAAATCTCACTTCAATAAAAATTAAAATCTCACTTCAATCTTCTATATATATAGATAAAAGCGAAAAGGTGTGTATGTATGTATGTATGTATGTATGTATGTATGTATGTATGTATGTCTCGCAAAAACTTTCGACACGGGTCACGGATTTTCGCCAAATAGGTATCATTTTAAAGTTCCAACCTTCGCCCAACAAATATCGAAAACATTAATTCCTTCACCCTAAAATCATCAGTTTTGTATAGGGAGGGGTGCCGAAAAAATCGTTCCTTCATTTTCTCTGCTCCTGCTACTACGACAATGACGTCATGTTTGACCTAGAAAATGTTGACGCTAGTTTAAAACCACCTGCAAGTGTTTTTAAAGGTTTAATTTTATCCGCTCTCAGTTGTATTTCTCTTTGGCGTAGGGGTAACGTGTCGGGTATTTTTTTTTCCGCCTAAGTCTCGATGTTTCGGGTTCGAGCCTACCTAAACTTTTTTCCTCTTTTATACCTTTTTTTTACGTTTGTCCACGGTTTTGCTTTGTATTGGTTTTTCCAATTTTTCTTAACATCGTGTTTTTTTATATTAAAACAGGGTCACTCTCTCCTACATACACACCCCAAAACACCCGGGCAACGCCGGGTACCCCCGCTAGTCTTCTATAAATATAAAAGCGAAAATGTGTGTATGTATGTATGTATGTATGTTCACTTTTTGTGTATGTCTGTAAAAAGCTTTTTTTCCGAGAAGCAGTCAGTCGGCTCACAACTTCTTAAAACTTTTTATATCACATATAAATCATAATATCTACGAGTTAACAACGGAGATCGCCTGTCTATTTGATTTGCTCGAATTTGAAAAGATAAATATTCAACATTTTTTGCTCACCGCATGTGGATTAGGCTTTTTCGTATAATAAAAGTGACACGCAGTATTTTTTTCCAGTCGTGATCGCCGGAAATGTCCGAAAGTAATCAGCTTTGATCAATGTGGAAATATTTTCCTTATATCAGACAATTTCTATTCAATTTGGGCAATCCTCTTGTTATAGGGAGCTGGTCCCCCCTCAATATCTTGTAATATAAAAATTAAAAAAGCGTGCCCGCAGTAACTAAAATACTGTCCCGCAGTCAAAGTTGGCCTCATTAAGTCATTAAAACGTGCACCTGCCAATTCTAAGTAATTAAATAAATTCAAACGTGTTTACGTTTGTATTTCGCAGTGGCCTAATGGTTAACCTCGCACTTTTTTTTCACACTTTAATTTCCAACTTTGCCTCAAGGGTTAGGGTTCAATTCTCATACTTACCTACCAAACCTTTTTTTTATTTTAAATCCCCCTCCCCCGGAGTTTTAATTTATCCAAAACCACACATACCTCAAAACACCCGGGCAACGCCGGGTACCCCCCACTAGTCTTCTATAAATATAAAAGCGAAAATGTGCGTATGTATGTATGTATGTATGTATGTATGTATGTTCGCTTTTTGTGTATGTCTGTAAAGGCTTTTTTCCAAGAAGCGGTCGGTCGGCTCACAACTTCTTAAAACTTTTTATATCACATATAAATCATAATATCTACGAGTTAACAATGGAGGTCGCCTCTCCATTTAATTTGCTCGACTTCGAACAGATAAATATTCAACATTTTTCACTTGCCACAAGTGGATTAGGCTTTTTCGTATAATAAGAGCGGCACTAATTCTGGCTGTATTTTTCCGGTCGCGATCGCCGGAAATGTCCAAAAGCAATCAGATTTGATCAATGTGGAAATATTTTCCTTATATCAGACAATTGCTATTCAATCCCCTTTTTATGGGGAGCTGGTTCCCTCCCCCAACATCTTGGGAAAATAAAAATAAAAAAAGCGTTCCCGCAGTAAATAAAATACTACCCCGCAGTGAAAGTTGACCTCATTAAGTCATTAAAACAAGCACCTGCCAATTCTAAGTAATTAAATAAATTCAAACATGTTTCTGTTGGTATGTCGCGGTGGTCCAGTGGTTAACGTTGCCCGTTTTTTTTTTCACACTTTAATTTTCAACTTTACCTCAAGGGTTCGGGTTTGATCCTCATACTCACCTACCAAAACTTTTTTTTATTTTAACCTCCCCACCCCCACCCCTCGGAGTTTTTATTTACCCAAAGCCACACATACCTCCAAAAACCCGGGCAATGCGAGGTAACCCCTGCTAGTCTATATATATAAAAGGCAAATGCTGCACACGCATTTTTGTATATCTCGAAAAGGCTTTTTTCGCTGACGGTCCCAGGGTCGTTACTATCATTTAGAAGTGTTTATATACCCCCTAGATAATAATATCGAAAATTTGGGAACGCGAGTCGCGTCTAGATTTATTTACGTCGATTTTTACAAAATTCTTGCTATTTCAGCCCGTGTTGTGTTCGTTCAGCTATTTTGTATAAAACCGAAACTAATTCAAAGCTAAGAATTGTTCCCGGCAATCGCACCAGGGAACGTCCAGTAGCAATCAGCTTTGATCAATGTAGGGTCAAACTCCTTATATCAGACAATTGTTATTCAATCTAGATAATCCCCTTTTTATGGGGAGCTGGTTTACCCCCCCCCCAACGTCTTGGGGAAACAACCAACCAAAGTTGGGTAAACAAACCCAAAAGCTGCCCCGCAGTAAAAGTTAACTCCGCTACTTCTATTTAACTTCATTAATGAGATCAAAAAGAAGTAGCAAAGTTAACTTTTATTGCGGGCACGTGTCAGTTCTGTTTTTAATACTTAAATAAATAAATTCAAACGTGTTTCAGTTGCTCTTTGTTGGCCGAGCGGATAACGTGTCAGGTTTTTTGCACACTTTCTTTTCCACCTTGGCCTCAAGGCTTCAGGTTCGATCCTAACTACTTACTAAAACTGTTTTTTTAACCCCCCCCCCCAACACAAACACCTGGGCAGCGATTTTTTTAAAGAAGTTTTAACATTGTTTATATATATATATATATATATATATATATATATATATATATATATATATATATATATATATATATATATATTTAAACAGGGTTCTTACTTCGCTTATTCTTTCGTTTTAATCCCCCCCCAACACGCACACCTCTAAACACCCGGGCAACGCCGGATACCCCCGCTGGTAAAAAATAAAAGCTCACTTCAATAAAAAATAAATGGTAATTAATTTGTATCTTGTCCAGAATCCTCCCCCTTCAAAAAAGAAAGAAAAAATTGTATGTTTTTTTTTGTATCCGTAACAAAAAAAGAAATCACGTAAATTGATTAAGTAGCTTTATTTTTAAATAAGAAAATTGAATTGTATGGCAACATGTAACAGTGATGACATCGCGATGCCATCTTGAAAACAAGGGAAATAACTCCAAATAATTCAAACTTGCGATATTTTAAAAAGCCTTTTTTAACATAAGGGCATTAGAAAATCTCAAATTAGTTTAAAATAATTTTTAAACAATATATATATATGTGTATATATATATATATATATATATATGTGTGTGTGTGTGTATGTGTGTGTATATATATATATATATATATATATGTGTGTGTGTGTGTGTGTGTGTATATATATATATATATATATATATATATATATATATATATATATATATAGCCGTAAATTAAGTGTATGCATACAAACACATTATGCATGGATGTAACATACATATATATGACTAGCAGGACGCGTAGAAATTCCACGGAATAAGAAATATATTTAATCAACAAATGTTTTGATGAAGCTGATATTTTCCTGGATAGCGTAATTTTTTTTTTAATTTATTTTATCATTTTTTTTATTTATTTATTTAAATTTTTTTTTTTTTGACAGAAACACCAATAACACGCAGCAAATATAGGTTTATTAACATTTCTATGAAAATAATGCCCATTGTATGTTATATCTAGAACTGGCCCAAATGAGATAAATTAATGAATACTGATAAATGCTCAAAAAGTAATATTGTGCTACATAGTTCGATACAAGAAAGAAAATCGTATTATAAGAGACAATCTTTAATTCACTCCTCTAGCCCAGCGCCTCTAAGTAGACAATATTCTTCTTTTTTTCCCCCTGTTTCTTTCGAATGTTTCCTTTTTACATAGCATTTTGCTGACTCCCTTCTTCAGTGAAGAATCACTGCACGTCGAAATTACTACGAATTCCTTTCTTACACCATTATAACAATGATCATATATTATTATTGGCTCACTTGTCCAGCGGATATCTAGTCAGCGCTATCTCCTCAGTCTTTCCATCCTCTTTGACCCTTCTCGACTACGTTGAAGCTAGACGCATACATACGCATCAACTGATTTGATAATGTTATTAATTTGATAATGTTATTAATTTGATAATGTTATTAATTTGATAATGTTATTAATATAGATTTTACTCATTACATGATACGATTACGGGAGTCACCATTTTATTTTGCTCAGTATGCAACTACGACAGTACGAAACGCCCATCATTTTTTTTTTTTTTTTTTTTTTTTTTTTTTTTGTGAACTTCATGAATTTTAGTGTCGATGCAGGTCTAGGCAAAGATGAGACATGAACAAACGATGTGGTCATTTTGCTGGTCAAACCGAAAAGGGGGAAAAGGAGAAAGTGGACTTCTAACTTATGCCTTTTATATTTGTGATCACGTGACTAAACCAATCTACGGTTGACTGTCACGTCGTCATCTGATCTTGGACTCTACGTATTAAGAAAAAAAACGGTCTCCAACAGCCTCCATAATTAAATTGTGTAAAAAAGCATCAATTTAGTTTTTTAATTAATTTGTCTCTAATAATTGCCGATTTTAACGTTTTATTTAAGTAAATTAAATGTAATTAAAACGTGTATGGCTACTTTGCATTTTAATGGTTGGCGTGTTGTGGACGCCATCTGCTATTTGTTTTATCAATCCTTTCTTCTTTATTGTAACATTCCTTTTTATCGATAAGAAGCTTCAAGACTTTAGTGATGCCAACGATCGATTACAATGTCTTACATCTGACGTAGGCGTCGGTTTTAAAACATTCTTCTTCTTTAAATCAATTTATACGATCGATAAAAGAGTCTTTTGAAAATGTCGCTCTGCCATTCTGAACTTTTGTGATTTTGACCTTTTTACTTACATCCAATCGATGATAAACCAGCAGAAACTCCTGTGACAATTCCACGATTAACGTGGTTCACACAAGGGAAGGCCAAGATTAGAAACAATAGTGGGGGAGATGGCGACTAAGACCTTAAAACATTCACAATTCCATTTGCTTTATTGTAAACTCAAATTTGATTATACAAACAAATTGTTGATTCTCTGATGAAAGAATAAACGATTGACACAGCGTTAAGTATTTCTGTTCATAAATGAATTGAGTTAAGCAGTCGATAATGTGAATAAGTATCGCTTTATGGTTGTTCTTCATGAAGAGTGTAATAGTTTTGATAGGTAAAAGACCCCGACTGCTGACCAAACGGTCAGTTTGGAATCTCAGCTTGGGACAGTCGTTTCGTCTCGTCACACTGAAGATTCCAATGTGTATAATTAATTCAATCAGTCGATCACGATCTATATCTTATTTGTGGAGTACCTCAAATATCGTCATTCGATTCGTGTTCACCCACTTTAGACTGAACCATCCGCCCTATGTTTGTCCTCGGGGTTAGACGAATAAATATAGGCCACTCGAGAATCGCGTTACAGAAAATGACGACTCAATTCTGAAGTTTCCTACTTAGACGGACTGAAAACACACGCGTACACACGCACACATACAAACACACACACACACACACACACACACACGCGCACACACACAATCAATCAATAAGCGCTGACAACATGACAAACGCGTTCGCTTCTTGGTTGCTCACCTTCTTCACGTTGAAGATTGCTGCTCGACGGCATTTGTTATTTAGCGGTTGGTGAAGGGGTTGACACGGCGGCAGTTGTCGGGGTGAGTTCGGCTACGATCATAGTGGTGAAACTCTAGTCAATCTAGTTTACATAAGAACGTAGCAACTAAACCATTCGTCTCATTAACACTGAACACACACCTCTACCAGCCACTCATCCCTCTGTTTCTCTCCCTCCCTCTCTCTCTCTCTCTCTCTCTCTCTCTCTCACACACACACACACACACACACATGCGCGCGCACATATATGGAGAGATGAAACAGGAACAAACCAAGTTATATGTTCATCAACGTTTCGTCTTTATTTGAAGACATCCTCGGGATGGTTGATAAAGACGAAACATTTATGAACATATAACTTGGTTGGCTCCTTTTTCCGTCGGGATATTATTTCCCTTACTCTCATTATATATATATATATATATATATATATATATATATATATATATATATATATATATATATATATATATATATATATATAGTGTTTCATCCTTTCGGGAATCTTCAGTGCAGGGTGTCACGATTAACACCAGTCGATAGATTCGAATCCGGCGGCACAAGTAATCTCTGGCTTGATTAGCAAGGACCGTATTTATTCGGCTACCGTTAACCGCGTGAAATAACGTTGACTTTAAACATTTTATTTTTATATTGTTTTTTTTTATGTGAGTCAGAGTGATCTAATCATTATATGATGATCTATGCATATATATATATATATATATATATATATATATATATATATATATATATATATATATATATATACTGTATATTTCGGCGTATCAGACGACCCTTAAAGTTAAAAAACATCTTTAAAAAACAATATTTCATAAGATACCGGGTGTTAGCCTAGGCTAAACAAACATGGTTTTTGTGATTTAGCAGCCGTCTTATACAACTGATATATGATAAATTTATTAAAATTTGCTCCAATTTTGTTACTCGTCTTATCTGACGGTCGATTTATACGCCGAAATATACGGTATATATATATATATATATATATATATATATATATATATATATATATATATATATATATATATATATATGAGAGAGAGAGGGGAGGGGGATAGCGTGTGTGTTATTTTGTGTGTCACGCTTATATCCGAGTGACTGTCGGTTAATTATTATGGACTTTCATTTCTTGTAATAAATAATTTTACCAAAAATTCCTCATAAGCTTTGGTTTCGGTTTCGATTATAGCTGAAGGAATATATATATATATATATATATATATATATATATATATATATATATATATATATATATATATATATATAAAGTTTTGATTTTGGTTTCGATTCAAGCTGGTGCACGTAAGTCATATGGATATATTTTTTTTACTTTTGAAATCTATTAATATAAAAAAAATATGAAATATATAAAAATTTGAAATTTATAATTATTTATAAAAATTTGAACTCTACAAATATATAAAAACATATTCTAGCTGAAGTACTCGTCGTTGACTGGGTTCAAAAACAGCCTACAGAAAATGGACTGTGATTGATTAAAGTATGATAGGTTATGAAAAGGAGGGGGTTGTAAAGAGATAGGTTTTGATACTCAAAAACTTTACCTCAAAATATGATGAAAGTAAAGATAATTTTCGTGCAAATATATTTTTTTATATCAACTTTGTTTCCATTCGTAGCCAAGAGTGACCAACAAAATGATGTTTCCTTACAAAGAGAAAATGTTATATATATAATAATATAAATATACAAGAAATAAATGTTACCATAGTCAATAAAAGCTACTTTTATTGTAGAAAAGTTCATTGGTTTGTATTTTTAAGTAGTTTGTAAAAAAAAATTTTTTTAATTCACGAACCGGTTTAAAAAATCAAAATGGAAGCGACTTTTAAATGGAGAGCCCCGTTTTCAATTTGAAGCATTCAGTGTTAACAATTTAAGAGAGTTCCGGCAACGTAAGGAATATTTATAAACATATTTTAATGTTTTCCGTTATTTTGTGCTTAAGGAATATTCGATTATGGCATGTGTAGTTTATATAAAAATTAATTCAAGTAGTTATCGCCTCAAATTTCGTTTTAATTTCGGTTCGCTGAAATTATTTCAAGTAAAGAGCATTAAAAACTATTTTAAAACAAAAAAAAACACGAACTGAACTTTTATTGACTATGGTAACATTTATTTCTTGTATATTTATTTTTTCGGGTAGTCGTTTGTTGGCTTTTCTGCTAAACACTCTTATTAAATAATATCAACGAAATATCGAAAAACAAAGAAACAAAAACAGTTTTGAAAAATAATGAAGCTTTACTTACTTTAGTAAAATAATCCGAAACAGCAAAATGGGATATTAAAAAAGTAAACACGTAATTACTTTAGTTTTCTAAAGCAAAGAATCGATATAAATATGAATAAGAAGAAAATGGCGCCCTTTTCAAGCAGAACAACTTCTTTTCAGTTTTACAGTATTGAACGGTGTAGTATTGCGCCGTCGGATTCAGGGTTGTACTATTTTAATGTACACTTCTAGTACACTGACAAAAAAAAGCTTAAACAGATATATAAATAAAAATAAAAAGGTTATGTAAATATTTTTAAAAAGACACGTAATCACGTAAGCAGGATTTTTTCCTTCTTTTGACACGATAACAAGTAACATTCTTATTTTTAATTATTTATCTATTTATCTATTTTCGAAAGTGTGCCACGTGCAAATGGAGAAGGGAAAAAACAGTTATGCAAAATTTGTGTCGAGAATTGTCTAAAGTTCCGATTTTTTTTTTTTTTTTTTTTTTTTTTTTGGCTTTCACTTTAATAAGAACGTGAATTTATGAGGTGAATTTATTCAACACAATAGGATTCAACTCAAAAAAATAAATAAAAGCTAACGTGAATTAAGATTAAAGTTAAGGTGTTATTGTAGACCCTCGCCCCTTTTTAAAAACCTTGTTAAACTTCGTGACATATTTACATTCTATGGAGGTCGGGCGCGAATGAACACCCAATAATTTTATTATACCAGATTTCTTCAAACTGAAACATAATTATCAAAGTATACTTATGCAAATAGATATGAAAAGTCTTTGTTAAAGTTGGTGCCATATTTCCATGGAGTACAGGCGCGAACGCAGACCCCATAATTTTATTATACTATCCCTATTTAAGTTGAAACATACTTATCAAAGTATTCTAATGTACATCTATATCAAAAACCCTTGTAAACGGTTTTTTTCATTTTTTATTTCCATACTTTGGGGGCCAGACACAAACGCAGACCCCAAAATTTGGATGAACCACCGTTTTGCCAGATCAAACATACCAATTCCTGATCCTCGATACATCTTCTATCATTATATGTAATCAGTTTTTTAAAATAGTCAACTATATAGAAGCCTATTCGTGACCACACACACACACACACACGTTCAGCTTTATATTATAGAATATATATATATATATATATATATATATATATATATATATATATATATATATATAGCAAGTTTCTTTAAAACTATAAAAAATGTCCTTCGTTGGAACATTATTTTTTCAGTAATTATGTATATGGTTAATTGTAGGCATAGACCGATTCATACCATCAACAAAATTCTAAAAAAAACCTAATAGCCAGCCATGGTTCTCCCCTGAATGTGCTGCCGAGAAATCACTTTTTCCATAGCTACCAACGTAATAGATGTACTGAGACTGCTTTCAGGACTGCCAGTAACCACTGTAAAAGAGTAATAAAAAATTCAAGAGAGCTATATGCTCAGTCTGTTAAATCCAAAGTAGCTAAGCGGCGGCGTGGTTCCCACCAGTTTTGGCAAATAGCAAAGAGGATCTTGAACAGAAGTGTGCGTTCTATCCCAACTATCATCAATGGACCTGAGGTCATCTCGTCAGCATCAGACAAGGCCAGACTATTTGCCAAGAACTTTGCAGCTAACTCTGTCCTATGCAACAAAGGCCATCAACTCCCCGTATTTCGTCCTATAACAGACAACACGCTATGCAACATACAAATATCTGTGTGTGAGGCCGCCAAGCTAATCAAGAACCTTGATTCCAGTAAAACAACTGGCCCTGACGGCATTCCAGTTATAGTGCTGAAAAGGCTCCAACCAGAACTTGGCCCCATACTTACAAAACTGTTTAAACGTTGCCTTAAGGAGAAGTGCTTTCCACCACCCTGGAAAACCTCATCAGTATGCCCTGTATTTAAGAATTCAGGTGAAAAGTCATCTACCTCTCAGTACAGACCAATAATTCTCCTGTGTGTCATGAGTAAGTTGTTGGAATCCATATTAAATAAAGAAGTAGTCAACCACCTCAACAGAAACAACTTTCTTAGTGGTATGCAATATGGTTTCCGCTCTGCAAGATCTACAGCAGATTTGCTAATGGTTATATCTCATAGGATTAGTGAATCTCTTGACAAAGGCTTCCTTTCTGGGCAATTGCTTTTGACATATCAAAGGCCTTCGATAAGGTATGGCATAAGGGCCTACTTCACAAGATTTCCAGCTATGGTATCACTGGAAACGTTTTCTCAATCATTAAATCATTTCTCTCCAATAGGTTCATAAGAGTAGTGGTTGATGGGCAGAAATCAGAGGCCACACTATTAATGCTGGAGTCCTTCAGTCCCTCAGGGGTCCATCCTGGGCCCAACTCTCTTCCTGGTCAACATCAATAATCTCCCAAAACACATACTTAAATCATTCGTTGACATCTATGCTGATGACACGACCATCTATGGCAACACATCAAAGGCCATAAATGACAAAGTTCTCTCTCATTCTCTCTCCTCTGATCTTAAGCGTGTGGTACAGTGGGGGAAGAGGTGGCTGGTCACTTTTAATGCATCCAAAACCAAGCTTCTATCTTTACATCATCAACGCTCTGATCCCCATCTGGCATCAATTGAAATGGATGGCTCTTGTCTTGGGAGGCTCCATGTTTTGACAAGCTTCTGGGTTTGACCTTTACTCCTGATCTGAAATGGAACAAGTACATCAGGTCTGTTGCCAAGGATGCTTGGAAAATGGTGGGATCCTTCTACCGCTCCAGAAGATATCTCACTATTGATGCAATTCTCTATCTGTACGTCTAAGGATGGAGTACTGCTGCCACATCTGGGCCAAGTACGTCCAAGGATGGAGTTCTGCTGCCACATCTGGGCAGGAGCTGCTAAAAACAGACTATCCTGCCTTGACAGAATACAAAATAGACTTCGTGGTTTAGTGGGGGGTGCCCTTTTCTCTTCCCTGCAGCCTCTCTCCTACAGCAAGTCTGTCTTTGTTTTATCGTTATTTCCATGGCAAGTGCTCGTCTGAGCTCCAATCTCTCATCCCCCTCGCCAATCTTTCACGTTGTTGACAGTAGTTTCAATCTGGCTAAAACTATTGTCAACAATTTTCCCCACTCTTTATCTGTGCCTAAATCCAAACGTAGATTCCATGAGCAGAGCTTCTTTCTCAGAAGTGCACGACTGTGGAACTCTCTTCCGTTCGCCTGTTTCCCACCTGACTACAACTTGGATGTCTTCAAATCCAACATAAACAAATTCATGACAAACCGCCCCCTTAAGTAAGACATTCTATCAAATCCCCAATACTAATGACTACGACAATACTATCTCATTGATTACTGTACATGCGATAACCCTTATGCCTAAGTGACCTCCGGGCCTTGATAAGTGGTGACCCCCATGTAAAAAAAAACAAACAGATACCATAATACTTCAAGTTAAATTCAAATTTTTTCGAAATTCAAATAACTTTTTTAAATGAAATTGTTAGTTGAAAGTACAGAATAGTTAAAAACACTCTCCCCATGTTAAGAATGGCTTTTTAAATAGAAAATGAAAATAAAATGTAACTTTTTTCATTTATTTTAAACAAGCATTCATGACCCATTGGGTCAAATATTTAATTTATGTTAATAATAAGGTCAATAAAACTAATTAAGACAATGTGGAAATGAACGATGTAAAAAAAAAGCAGAAAGTAGTAACAATTGTTTATTTGGATGATTTAAACACAAAAAAAAAACAATTCAGATGCTGAAAACATACACAGTAAAACAATACGTTTTATTGTGTTGATTATTTATTTGTAAAAAAAACATATTTTCGGGGTTATTTAGTGGTGTAGAAGAAAATGTATGAATGTTTTTAAGAAATGTGTATTAAAAAATGGAGAATAAATTTTTTAAAAAAAGTAAGAACGTGGGTAAATCGCCGTTGTAAAATGCTCTTATAGTTGTAAACGGGTCAAAGTTGATTTATTTGTAAGAAAACTGCGACAGTATAGTTGTAATACAGAATAGTTGCAAAACATCCCACCCTTCCCATGTTAAATAATAATTTCTAAATAATAGCGTTAATATTTCAGTCCACAGGTCAAATTCTGCAAAAGTAGCAATTTGCGTTTATTTGTTTACGCTGTTCTGGGTTTATGTTTATGTACACATGCACAACCGGAAGTCGTAAACCGGATGTGTGGTTACAACACTCATTACAAGGTCATTTGAGTTTTATAATTATATATATACTAGCAAAGATACCCGTGCTTCGCACGGAGCTTTGTTGCGTACTCGGGTACCAAAATCTGTGGGCACCTTTCCAGTAAGTTGATGTTGTAAGAGCAACGATTGCATAAGGTGATTAACATTTTAACTACCTCTTGTAGTGACTGAAATTCAATCAGGAACTTCACAAAACGTTTTCATCAAAAAGGAAGGTTACTTGATGTTACATAGTAAATTTTTCATTGAAGTAATTTTCAACTCTTGCTTAAATTTTATCTTGCACATTCAATACTAAAAACTTACCACAATCAGATCATGTCAGTTTTTCCTCATATCCATTTCTCGAACTTTTCACTGAAGAGCCTCAGGGTAAACTACATTTCTGCTGCTTTGATTTGGAGCCAGAATGTAGAGTTTTTCTGAACTTCCTGTCCGGCTGATGGAGACGTAGAACATACCGTGACTGAAGCAGTCTGATGTCAAGTCTACGCCAATGGTGTTAAATGTCTGACCTTGACTTTTGTTTATGCTCATTGCAAAACACACCTTCACAGGAAATTGGAGTCTCCGGAATTTAAATGGAAGTTCTGAGTCCGATGGAACTAAGGGGATCCTTGGCAGTAGAACGGTTTCGCCTTTGTAGGGACCACAGGAAATGGTGGCCTCAAGTACATAGGTGTGCAATCTGGTGATAACACATCTGGTTCCGTTTGTTGTTTTTGGCGGTTCCAAGGATCGAAGAATCATGATTGGCGATCCAATTTTGAGATTTAAAATGTGTGGAGGCATTCCAGATATCTCCAAAGAGTTTAAAAACTCCACAGGGTAGTGAACAGCTTCATATTCATTAGTAGCCGAATCAACTGACTTGTATTGCTTTGTGTCTCCTGGAAATTCATCCATTATTGAATTGTTCAAATGATTCACATTGCTGTTTAATGGCGAAATAATAGCCCTCTCAGCAAGCAAATCCGGTGATTTTCCATTGTTTTGCAGGTCTGGGTACACTTTGTCTTTCAGTTGCTTCTGATTACCGACACATTTACCAAGCGCAGTTGGAATCTTAATTGTGTCAGGTGAAGAAGTGATAGGAAACTGACCATTACCGATTTGGAGAAGCAATTTTGAGAAGTCTGCTGCAGCTGTGTTATCAGAGATATAGGCTCTCATATTAGTAGTCAGTCTCTTCACTATAACGTGCCTCCAGAGATAGGATTGTTTCAAACTTGCATTGACAATGTTAGCCCTTGTGCCATTTTTAACCACTGGGAGGATTTGACGGAAATCACCGCAAAATAAGGTTGGAATGCCACCCATGGGATTCTTGTTTCCTGTGATGTCTTGCAGTGTTCGGTCAATTGCTTCATAAGCACTCTTGTGCGTCATTGGGGCTTCATCTACAATGATTGCAGAGGTGTCTCTAATTACATTTGCCAAGGCTGAGTTACCAGTAATTTTGCAAACTGGCTGATCCATTCGATGAGTATCCAAGGGTACTTTAAAAGTGCTGTGAAGAGTGCGGCCACCTTGTAGTAGAGTAGCAGCAATGCCACTGAATGCTGTTGCAAGCACAATCTTTCTCATGGATCTAATCTTTGCAAGGATCAAATTGATTACAAAAGTCTTGCCCGTACCACCTGGAGCATCAAGAAACATCATGTTTTTGTTCATTTCACCTTGTGCTTCCAACATTGCCATGAATGAATTGTAAACTTCTCTTTGAGAATCGGTCAGTTTTTCTTGCATATTTTCTGCTTGTAGGGAAAGTTCTTCAAGATTATAAGTAACTTCACGTTGATACTCTCTCGCGAGTCTTTCATCTCTCCCTTGCGTTGGTACAGGTAATCCATAGCTTGCCAATGGTTGACCGCACATAAGGAGAACTTTTTCTTCAATTAGACAAAGAGTTTTATTGTAGATGTCCTCATTAAAATCTGCTTCTGGATTGTTAACTTCTTGCCTGTATCTGTGAAGAATGTCTTCAGATATTACATCACGAAAAGCCATCCAGATCTCAAGAGGATTTCTTGGCTCACAGGCTGTTAAAATTATCACAAATAGGCTTTGCAAATTTGAAGGTGATTGAGTCGCACTTGCCTCTCCTACTGCTTGATGCAAGTGATGGTCATTTTCTAGAAGGCCTCGAGCAAGGCACGCTGCTCTGTATGTTTCAAACACCTGACCATTGTATGCTCGCAAATTTTGAAATGAAGTTGGACCAGCAACCTCATTGAGCAACAGGCGTAAGAAATAACACTCCCCTGCTTTTGGACTAATCGTGTAGATTCTCCCAATGCATGGTGCCTTCCATACATCATCATTTTCAGTACCTTCAACTTGTACCCCACGCATTCTTCTCATCCATTCCTTTGTCGATTTGTTCCAAGTGTAAAACTCAGGGACTTCTACGTATTTGAGACCCCTTGCAAAGTCATCCTCATGGCAGAGTTGAAAAAATGCTGTCAAAGTTGTGGCAGGCGGTGGACCTTGGGCTCGTTCCAGAGCAGTATCAGCTGAGAACATGACACGCTGCCCATTTTCAAGATGAACAGAAAGTTGTACAATTGGGGGGAAATGTTCATGGATGGGATGTTCCAATATCCTCCAGGCCGCCTCTGAACTGCCGACATACCTTGCATTCTGGAACTGCTGGATCTCATCCACAATGTGACTTTGTACTTGGCCTTGTTGGTTAGCTGCTCCATCAGTTCTTTGTAGTTCAAACACTGCTTGATCACATCCTTTATTCACGTATTTGAGGACATATTTGATGCTTTGGATCGAGCTGCAAATTTCTACGTTAATGTGAGCGTTGAACTGCTGAAGGAGGACCTTGTTGTACGGAACAATCCACTGGTTTGTTATTTCTTGATTAACATACCGACCATTTCTCTTCATCCTTATTGTACCAGTCTGGCCTCCATCTTCTGGTTTTCTTCGCCTGTACTTGGGGTAAGAGTCTTGGCCTTGCTCGGTACACTGAAGAAATTCTTTTGGGTATTTTTTGGAACATTTGTTGTCAATCATACATGGACAATTTGGATTAAATGGTCCACAAGGTCCATGCACCATATGTGCCATCACTTTAGCATGAAGATCAGGATCTTCCTCTTTGTCAGGGATCTCTGCAGATATGCAGAGATCCATTTTTTCTGGTAGAAGTTTGTCCTCTGGGGACTGCCAGGTGAGGATGTGTGCATGCGGCAGTCCTCTTTTTTGATATTCAATACTGTACAGGAAAGCCCTCAGCCTGCCAAATCCTCCCTTTTTAATAAATTCAAGTAACTTTTTTAGCTTCTGCCTGAAAACCCTGGCAACAATATCTGGACGATCCTGAGGGTCTTGCCCTTGAAGACAATTTTCTGTAATTTCTGTCCACTTTGGATTTGTTGTGAACGTGATGAAGAGGTCGGCTCGGCCCATTCGCCGAACATATGCCATGGCATCACTTTGACGCTCAAACATGTATCGAGGGCCTCCTGTATAAGTTGCCGGAAGTACAACTCGTTGACCAAACTGTTCTGGATTCCCATCCTCCCTAAGAATTGAATTTCTCAAGTTGTTATAATTGTCAGCTCTCAGGGTCTGTTGCTCACGCCTCAGGAACTGTAAACGTTCTGTTTCAATCTTGCAGTACACATCCACCAGCCATTGTTGAAATAGCCTTCGGTACCAGAGAAAATAGTTTCCAGGCCGAGTCATTAAATGGTACGAATAAAATTGCTGTTGGGTAACTTTTCGCCCATTGGATGCCTTCATGTAGATGTTGTAAGATGGAGAACCATAGGGGTACATTAACGGGTACATTAAAGTATCTTAGAGGGGATGTAGTTCGGAGATCCATTTTAATGTATCATTTCTAAAACGCAAGACAATATCCCGGTTAGCTGTTGGTTCATTCTCCATTAATATTCCAATCTCATACGTTGTTGTTGGAGCATTGAATCGCCGTGGATGCTCTTCTTGCGGCCTTCGGTCTTCCCTTATGACAACTTTATGTTCTACCAAGTGTTCTTCTTCAATCCTCTCCTTTGTTGTTTTCAGCTGACAAATAAATCTGTTGTTCTCATGTAAAAATTCAGTCAGACTTTGGAGAATGTCTCTATTGAGTCTACTGTCACGTCCCCGATTATGTAGTTCCTCTTCCAGACTATCCAAGAAGTAGGCTTGAATAAACTTTGCTGTTTCATCTTCAGGTGGTAAAAGACTCCCAATCTGGTGGCAAACCTGGCCTCGAATTCTAAAAGAAGGATTCCACCCATGTACTGCCGCAATTTTGTGACCAAATGATGTCATTGCAAAACAATTGTTATAACAGCGTAGATTTTGCAGAAAATCTTTAGAGATGGGACCATTGCCGGAGAGCAAATCTTGAAGCAACTGAGGCAGTGGTGGAAAGCTATCAAGCACAACTTTGCCAGAAGAACAACAACAACAACCAGGGGTTTCTCCTTTAAATTTTACAGCTGAGCAATGTTGACATACTTTGTCCATTTTTCCTATATCAGCTGTAGTGAGAGAGTCATTTTTGTTGTAGAGCAATCCTTTTCTATTGCAGTGTTCTATTTCATGGTGTCTCAAAGCAGTCATTCGTTGTCTAGCTGCCTCGTTTTCTGTCAATTGCTGGGGCAAAGTCATACTCTCTCTCCATGCAGCCTCTCGTTGTTGCCCTTGGTATAGGCGAAAGCTTCGTTGGGTTTCCGATTCATTCTGATGTCGTTGAGCCACTCTCAACTGACCTTGTGTACGTCTACTTACCTCATATAATTCATTCGATCGTAATATTGCTTCTCTTTCCAGTGCATATCTTTGCCTTTCTTGAATTTCATCTTGTGATGAATTTAACCGCCTTACAGCATGTCTAGTTCTGTCAGCTTCACGTTGGGTTTCTCTTTCCAAATCTGACAGTCTTGCTCTCCTTTCTCTTTGACGTATCCTGTTAAGTTCTAGACGTCTTTCTCTATCTGAATTGTTTTCATTGGAGCGAATTGCAGCAACTCTTAGTCTATTAGCTTCCAATCTTTCCATTCTTTCTTCCTCACTTTCGTTTCTACTTCGTTTGGGTGGCATAATTTCGGTTTTAAACGGAATTGTTTAACGATATTAATGATTGTAAATTAATTAAGCGTAAAGGAAATGTATACTAACTGAAATGGACGAACTATAAATAATATT
Source organism: Euprymna scolopes (assembly GCF_053919585.1). Taxonomy (NCBI): domain Eukaryota; kingdom Metazoa; phylum Mollusca; class Cephalopoda; order Sepiida; family Sepiolidae; genus Euprymna; species Euprymna scolopes. The sequence continues at coordinate 82,354,631 of NC_136505.1, read as the reverse complement.
TCTGAATAGTACAATTATAAACAATTATATTGTACCTATTTACTATGCCTCCCCACGGGACAGAGTTAGACACCAGGGTCGTTTTTTAACGTGGAGAAAAGGTACAAAAATAAAAATTGTCTCAGTCGTGAAGGATTTCTCCTCCACCGAAAGAGAACAAGAAAATGAAGTGCAGCATCTGCCGGAACAGATACTACACTTTGATCTTGACCAAAAGGAATGAATAAAAGCGACCTACGTGTGACTCATTACTTCCGGGTGTAAACGTCACAGTCTAAAAGTAATAATTAAAAAAAAAAAGTAAATGTAAAATAAATGTAATACCAACTTAGGTTAACTAAGTAAACAGTACAATTAAAACAGTTCTATTAAAACAAATAATTACTAAGATCTAGGTAATTGTTAGTCTCATTGTTATGGTTTTAAAGAAAAAAATGTGTAAAAAAAGTTCTGCTTTTGTGAGTACGTGTATTTCTTTTAAATTACATAACCTTTTTATTTGATTAATTATATCTCTTTTAAATTTATATATTTTGTTAGTAAACTGGAAGAAATTCAGTTGAATAAAACCTTGTTCGTGTTCTTTACGTTAAACTCATATTTTTATAAAAGGTTCATCCGGTTTAAAGAAAGCGCTAAGTTTAAATAAGACTGGAAATAACTAATTCAATGTATAAATAGAAAAATGAAATAAATATAAGCTTTAAGTCTTAAGATAGTAATAATCAAAATGTAATAAATTATTTGTAGTTCAAATCTATGATAAGACAGGCTTTCGAAATAGGCTCGACCAGAAAGATTAAATTGGAACGAAATTATAATCTCCGTGCCATTTTCAAAACAACCCCACAAAAGTAACGGTCCTGCAGTTGGTTAAAATGACAACGTTGGTTGTAAGAAAAATGTAAAAGAAAATGCGCTTATCTGTTTATTTTGACCTGTTTTATTTAATTAAAAAAACATTGGCTATAACTGGAAGAGAGCGTTATGTTTTGGGGGTTGTTTAAAAAATAGAATGGAAATAAAGTTAGTTCCGTTTTAATTGTCTTTAATTGCGGCAAGCGCTAACAAAATCGAAAAATCACTGTTTACATTCGAAATCTTAACTTTTATAGGTTTACAGGTTTGCTGACAAGGCTGGGGGTGTTTAATACAATTATTTTACTAAATTGATTTTTTTCATTTAAAAATAAAATTATTTCTTTTTTAATAAAGTTTTATTTTAAAATATTTGTTTTTGTTTATTTATATAAAATTACGATAGTTGAATTGTATTCTTTCAATTATATTGGCAAGTAAAATATAAAAGATTAAAACGGAACGAAATTGAAATTTCCATTACATTTTCAATACAATCCCAAAACATAAAGCTTTGCTCGCCAATGAATTGTTTTGATAATATACGTAAAGTGAAATAAATCGAATATAAAATTAAATGAAAATATATTAAATAATTAAATGTTAAATAGATTTTGTAAATAGTACAGTTGAAATGATTAGAATATTTCCAATATGTAATAAGGTCGAGGTAATTAGTTAAAGAGATTTAATATAATGTGATATGCAAATGAGCATAAGTCATTCAATATGGGGGTGGTTTGTAGAATAGTATATAAAGAAATTAGGCAAAGATTCTTATGTCTCCTATAACAGAAACATCCTAAAATGGGTTCTAATGTTTCTCTACCAGGAGAGATCTACCCTCTTACCTCCTTTATATTTCGTTGATGATGGAGAGCTGTCTGTACACACAGACAGAAACACACGAACCCTATTACTTTATAAAAATATAGATATATATATATATATATATATATATATATATACAACACACACACACACACACACACAGGGGGGAATGATAAAAGTGTCGCCCTAAAGAAAGCAACATTACAGCTTTATTTTAAAACTTTTATTGAAAAAATCAATTCAGAAAACTTGATTATGTAGTAGAGCTGACATCTAGTTAATGTAACCACCTTCAGCTTCAATTACCACCTCGATATGGGTCCAGAACTGGGAGCATACCTTTTCCACAAGCGCCGGCGAGAGCTCGGCGAATACTCGGCGGATGGCGGCGATCAGGCTGGCTTTGGTATTGTGAGAGGTCATGTTGGTGATGTTCTCGACATATGACCAAACGAAGTAGTCCGGCGGGTTCAGGTCGAGAGGGAGGGGAATCAGTGAGAGAACGGTACAAAGTCATAGCACTTCTATAGCCAAGCCTGGGTCTCTTTGGAATTGTGGATCGGTGCTTTACCTTTGAAACGACCCTCGCGTGTGCATGTGTATAATAGTCATCCACAGACAGACTGTTTCGCAGTATTACAGCTCTTCAGTGCGGCTAGACTAGCACCCATCTCGAACCAAAGTGCGAATCTACAACCATCAAGATTATAGTCAGCAGTTCCAACCTGTGGCCCATGGGATCGGTGCCCGTAAATGACCTCCTCAAATGTCTATTTATTTAAACATTTGACCGCCACTATTTACTGTGCTCAATTTGTTTGTTTATTTACAAGCAAAAGCTTTGCGTTATGCCAAGCAAGCAGCGGGTGAAATCGCTTGAATTGGGTGAGTTTGGTCACATATTGAGATTTATCTCCGGTTACATGTTGAGATTTATCTCCGGTTCCATGTTGTGGTGATATTGTCCCCTTTGTTTATACTCGACTGTTCTAATCAGGTTTCTTTCTTTTGTTTATTACCTTCCACTGATACACAGAGAAAAAGTGACGAAACGAGTGATAGATATCGTTTAAAATAAACATAACGGGTCAAACAACTTACGGTGAGAGAGGATGAGGGTGATTGATAGCAGTTTAGTAAAAGAGCAAGTCATTTGGTGTGTCGATTGTAAATTGCACTTAATTAGAACAATTAAAACGAAAGCTTTTTTATTGTTTTCTCCTCATTTTCAAATGTAACTGAATCACAAAAGCGGGGAAATTTTAGCATAGACTTTGTGTTTTTAAAATATATAGAAAAAATATAGGGAAAAAACGTTGATTAAGCAGCTTTTGTATAATAAATAGGTATACCGTGTTTATGTATGTATATTCTAATATGTTGCGTATTCAAAAAATGAGGAATTGGTTGTTGATCTAATGGATCCCTTCGTTGCTTGTGGAATCGTCTCTGTTCATTTCGAATTTCATCGAATCTACTGCTGTCGTTTAACAAATGTAATTGAGGAAATGTATAGAACAGCCATGTCACAACGTTTCAATTGAAAGATGGTTGAGCACGGCTGAAAATTTAAAAGGAGTCACCAGTAAAGTAATTAACATAAGGACTAGTAAGAAGAGTGTTGGGCAACATTCGAATTCCGAATATTCTGTCGTGAATTACGAATGGTTACTTTCATTTCGTTTTCGATTTTCTTGAAATCCCAAGAATGCGAATAGGTTTTCATGTATTCACAATGCTCCTATTTAGTAAGCCCCCCCCCCCCGAAAGCAAAGTTTGACACAAGTTCAATTTATTTATTATTTATTTTGTAATAGAAATCAATTTCCCCAAAAGGGGCATTCTGGATGGGGAAAAATAGACATTGCCTAGGTCTAGACGGATATATCTTCTTTTTTTTGGGGGGGGGATAAAACAAATACTACACTTACTACTACATACTAGCTCAAATCAGAAAGTGCAATAAACACAGTATAGTCACTTGTGTTTGAAATAAGGGAAATACATTAAATGAATTTTATTTTTACATAAATATAAAATAATATAAATATAAAGTATATAAATATTATATAAATATAAAATAATATAAATATAAAGTAGATAAATATTATATAAATATAAAATAATATAAATATAAAATATATAAATATTACATAAATATAAAATAATATAAATATAAAGTATATAAATATTACATAAATATAAAATAATATAAATATAAAGTATATAAATATTATATAAATATAAAATAATATAGCCGTTTTATTAATCGTGCATTTATTGGATCCAATCTAATATAGATGTAATTAAAAATGTTTTCAAATCGCTGAAACCCCTATTTGAATTCAATTTTGTTTTAATGTGGGTCAGAATAAACTTTAAATAAAATAGAACACATTAAATGTGTATCTTTCATTATTACAAAAAAGATCTTATTTCTATATCATAACTAAAATTGCCCAACGTCAGTAAATTTTGCTTCCACTTAATTAACGTCCACGTTATAGCGATGCTTATACTGGGGCAAATTCGTGTTCGATGCATTTAGTGTCTCATTTAGTGTCCTTTGTTTTTCTTTCCCTCGCAATCTTTTTCTCCTTTTTTATGGTTTTCGTGCCGTAATGTTTTTATGCAGGTGACCAAATCTTGGGTCACTGAGGTTTAATTGCTCTTCAAGCGGAAGTAGGCCTAACAGACTTCTTCTTTTAGCGAGGCGGTCGGAGGTCAAGATACTAAACGTGTGTGCAGCGTATTCAGTTTCTTCTTTTGTGCTACGGATCTGGAATACCATATTGTTTGCCTGATGACTTCGAAGATGCCAATCCAAGCTGATGAAATGAGTGTGTAATGGTTGATTCAGGTCGCTGTAATAAGATCTGGTTTTGTATGTGTTGCGTCTTTGTGGTTTAGTTGGTTTAATCTATTGTCCTGCTGCGATAGACCTCGTTTGTTGTTAATGAACTTGTTTCAGCAGGTCATCGTTTCTTATGCCTTCGTGCGACAGTTTGGGTGGGCCAATGATAAGGGTGACGTCTGTTCATGCCGTAATGTGGTTATGTGCTGGAAATGTTCTTGGCTGTTCTACAACAGCCAAGAAAATGACATTCGTAGTCTCTGTCTTCACACAGCATGTATAGGATGTTCTTCATCGTGCGATGTTGCCGATCTACCCAAGCTTTGTGGTCGCTAGGGCCCAATAAACGTCAGTTTGCAGACATTCTTGTACATCTTGCTCATAAAATGGGTTTCGTGCTCAAAGAATACAATGCAGAGAATGGATTTTAAAAAAAGTGATTAAAAACAATTGATGGAGTTCGCGAGCAGTGTGAATCACGTGATCTCTTTGCCATAGTATGGTGGTTAGATACCCACTAGACCTGTCTAATATGGTTAAGATTAAGTGCTTTCCTTTGGAAATGGACATTGAAATAAAATTTACGAAGTCTTTTCTACGCTTGCACTTTTCGGGTGTTCTCCGAAGTTACCACTGCGTTTGGTGCACATATCACATATCACATATCACATATCACATATCACAGGAGTTGATGCAAATCTAATATAATACAGTATTCGAATTCCCATCGCAACTAGAAACGTTCTCGCATACAGGTGATACCAGAGTAGATTTTGCAGTTATGTGCCAAGTGAAGATATTTGAAACGGAATGTATATGGTCGATTATGTTGCTCTCTGGTCGATTATGTTGGTATGTCGCTTAAGTTAACAGCATCATACAATTGATGCAGACTTTAGACCATGTTATTTCTGACTTGATCTGTTGATTTTTATTTTATTCATTTTCTATCAATCAGATATTGATTGAATTTAAAAAAAAAAATAAAGGCAATAACGCAAACTAAAACATTTTAAAATCCAATTTCGTTACATCAGTGCTCACTCGTCTCTCCCCTTCACTTGTACATGAGTTTGGTAATACGTAATTAGTTTCTCCCTCTCTGCATTCTTCACGTAATCAAAAATCTTCATATTTGCATCATTTAGCACTTCTGGTTGTTGTCTTCTTATTATTTAGAAATTTAAGATTTAAAAAAATATATTTATGCGTTTCAAAAAGAAAAAGAGAGAGAAACTAAAAATGAAAACAAAACAAAAAATCTCCTGGCAAACATTGGGTTGGTATAGCTATCTATAGAAACGAAAACTTCCTGATCACACAATCTCTCTCTCTCTCTCTCTCTCTCTCTCTCTCTCTCTCTCTCTCTCTCTCTCTCTCTCTCTTCTCATGAAAAAGAAAAAAAAAAAAGGTTACATACATTTCGTGCAAACAGGTATAAGCCTGCGAACAAACCTCCCATCTTTATTTACGAAGTTTGAAATAGAACATTTATAACCTTTATTTTAACTGCTTAGTCATCGACGATATCAATTCAATCGCTGACATTTTCCTGTTCAAAGTCCTGAAGAAAATAACACGAAATGTTTACGTTGAAACAGAATCGACTTTTCAGGCAGTGATTTCTAATCTCGGCGACGTTGATTTATTACGGGAGTGGCTGTTCGAAAAGAAGACTTTTAAATCTATTGTTATTTGAGGTTACTTGAAGGTGACATTTAAAACATAAAGGATACACCTGCTTAGAACTTAAAAGGGTCAACTTTTACTATTGATATGACGCCATATTTAAAATTGCTTGTGAACTCACTTGACAAGTGAAATTTCACAGTTCATGATATACTTTTATTACTAAAGGCATTATATTATGTTACTATTACATAAAATGAATTTGTGTGTGTGTGTGCGCGTGTGTGTGTGTGCGCGCGCGCGTGTGTGTGTGTGTGTGTGTGTGTGTGTGTGTGTGTGTGTGTGTGTGTGTGTGTGTGTGAGTTCGTTCCATATGGACTCGAAAACGGGTAGGCCGATTTTTATGAAATTTCACGCGAAAGTACTTTATGTGCCTGGCAGTGTTCTTAGATAGGTTTTGTTTCGGAATATTTTCGATAAGTATCAATAATTAAAATAATTTGACGAAAGAAAGAACAGAAGATTTTGACCAAAGTTAACACCTTATACAGCCTAACATCATAAGTGCATTTGAGAAGTTTTATTACCACACAAGCCAAAAGGCCCGATATATAAAATCAACAGTATGTTCTTTGATCTGACAAGGACGCGGTCAACACGAATGTTTCTGTTTAAACGACAATTGCTCCATGATTCTTGAAATTTTCATTTTAAACTTATTAAAGCCATTATAACCGCCTGAGCAGTAAGGCCAGGCATATAAAACCAACAGCATATTCTTTGATATGATAGAGGTGCGTTCGAAGCGAATGTTTCTTTTTAGAGCACAATTGTACTATGATAGTTGATTTTTGCATTTTAAACTTTAATCTAAGCCATCATTTAAAGATAATTTTATAAAATCAACAGTAGGTTCTCTACAGTGCAATATAGACTACAATGAATTGTGAACTGCAAGTCACTGCAAGGAGCCATGTGAAGCTTCCTCTCTGTGCACTGCGGTGGGTTCCACAAGTAGAACAGGCAATCAATCAATTTCATCGAAAAATTGGTGATTTCATTAATTTCGATGACAATAAAATAAAGAAGTGTGAAACATTCACTAATTATTATTCAATCCCGGCTAATGTCGAGTCACGATGTTGCCGGGATTTAATGATGATGAACAATTGTTTTACAATCCCATATTTTTATCGCCATTTTTTTAAATCGAATTGTCTGCTCTAGTTATTATTCTGAAAACTCATTTGGTTAGCTTAATAAATAATAATTATTTATATAAAAGTGTTTGTTTTGTCCCTTTCCACGGTCGCCATTCGATTATATCTCTTTATTAACATCCTCGCCTTTTTGTAATATTTCTTTAAGAGCATCATTTAGTTTTTCGATAGTTTTGTTATTCTTTCATCAAAAATGGATAAATTCTACAAAAAATACACACACAAACAACAACAACAACAACAACAACAACAACACAGATGGCCGATTGCTTTGTTCGTTTTCTTTTGGAAGCTTCTCGATAATGAGAACGTTTAGCTTGATTAAATATTCATTAGCGAAAAGTAGCATGACGCCTCAGTATAGAAGAAAGACGGCCAGCAAAAAAAGACGTTACAAATGTAATCCCTTTTTGGAGACAAATACAAAGCGTTTTCCATTGGCTTGTTAACCATATGAACAAGATGGCTTCTCGATGCTTTCAACAATAAAAAAAATATTATTTGTTTCTTAAACAAAAGAGTCATATTAGAAATGGGTAAAATCAGAAAATGCTTAATGAGCTGCCTGCTTTATCCACTAGAAAAATGGTTTATTTTACAACTGACACTTAACATTGGTGTATCTAGTCAAAACTTTTGACGTAACAACCAAAATCCTTACCCAGAAGTGTTTCAACTTAAGGGAGACAACTCTAAACAAAAAAGAAGTTACTAGTTCAATCGTTCAAAATTTTACTAAAATCGAAGAATCTTATTTAATTTGGAGAAAATGTTATAGAAAAATAGAAGCATGTATACGTGTTGATATATTCTTTTATATTTCGGGAAGTTCTCTGTCCTTTATCAAAAATGTCTCTTGATAAGAATGAATATAAATATTTAATGAATCATAAATATGTATCTGCGTGTGTGTAAGCAGTTTATACAGTTAGTATGTTTGGCTTCTAGTTTTTAACCGTGGCGTGGAGGGAGTGAACGATCTCCATCCATTTGACACTCATGTGTTGTTTTTCCGAGCCTGTATTTGGACATTTGTACAATAACATAACTCCCTATGTTATTTCTTACGTCGAAAACCCCGATGTTATTGTAGTGGGCGCACGCCACACTTTTAGTGTGTTTAACATTCAATGGAGAAAAATAGCGCTAAGATCACTTTAATCATTACTCAATATAAATAATCCAGAATTCGAAGTAGAAATTCTTCTTTCTTTCTTTCTTTCTTTCTTTCTTTCCTATATAATAAAGTTAGATTTTTGCCGATGTTATTGATAGCATATTCCTACAAAACTATTGTTTACTTCTGGTTCGTCAGTTCTCTTTTGTGCAACATTGGGGCATGTTCTTAGCAAGAAAAATATAATTCGATTAATTCACTCGTAAAATCCCTGCTGAAATAATTTTCGAAATTACATCATCTTAAAACAGGAAAGTATTCGTCAATACAGATTTACTTCCATTTATTTTGTCGACTTTACATTTCTTAGGAAGAGGAGTAACTCTGTATTGACAAATACAGATTTAATTCTGTATTGATAAATACAGATTTACTCCCCTTTCTTTGGGTTACTTTCTCCGATTTTTAAGAAGGCACAAGTCTTTTTACATTTCAGTTACGTAAATTAGTTATAAAAGTAAAAATAAATCCCGAGTAATGCCGAGTAGTGACAGATATATATATATATATATATATATATATATATATATATATATATATATATATATATATATATGCGTGTGTGTGTGTGTGGTGTGTGTGGTGTGTGTGTTTGATGTCTGAGTGTGTGTCTGTGGAAATATGATTTTTCAATAATATTTCACCTTTTATTTATATCAATCCTAAATTTATGAAGCTCAATGTAATTACAGAGCATATAACAAACAAATGACAAAGTCTATATTCCAAATTTCATGATTTTGACCATCTTACAATTTATTCCTTTAATTACATTGCCATTCACAATTCTTGGCAGCAACTGTTTCGTAGTGCAAAATCATTCATTTAATTATCATATCAATCAATGAATCTATTCTGCCCTTAACTCCTCAGAAGAAATAGCAACTATCAACCCATTACATTTTATTTTCTTTTAATGGATTTATAGTTGCTATTTCTTCTGAGGAGTTAAGGGCAGAATAGATTCATTGATTGATATGAATTATATATATAAATGAATGGTTTTGCGCTACGAAACAGTTGCTGTCAAGAATTATGAATGGCAACGTAATCAAAGGAATAAATTGTAAGATGGTCAAAATCATGAAATTTCGAATGTGTGTGTGTGTGTGTGTGTGTGTGTGTGTGTGTGTGTGTGTGTGTGTGTGTGTGTGTGTGTGTGTGTGTGTGTGTGTGTGTGTGTGTGTGTGTGTTGTTTTTAAATATTAATTAATATTTAAAATATAATATCTTCCTTTCTGGCAACAATGTTACAATACTGTTAAAGAAACAAAAACTTAGACATCTTGGCAAGTGCACAAATAAAAATAGAGTTGTCAAGCAACATTTTGTCGAGTCTCTCAAGTCATGTGACATTTCTTGGTTACGCATACACAATTTCCCGATCTTACACTTAATAGAACATTCAAACAACCCGAGCATAACACCTTAACAAGAGGGTTGGGTGGAGCGCAGAAAACATGCAATCGAATGTTGAAACTGGTTTGTATAAGCCACCGACAACAACAACCAGCCATTCGCCCGTAACTATCAGCTTTTTTGTAAAAATTATACCAGTCACGACCAATGATATTTATAGCGCTGTATATATAGAGGCGCGATACGATATATGAGTGAGAATGGCATACAAAATGCTTTTATAATTATCTACTTTAATACGACGAAATTTAAATATATGATATCTATAATTATCTATTATATATAATTAATATATTTAAATTCCGTTGAATTTAGATAGGCAATTATAAAAGGCATTGTGTTTTAGATGAAGATTGATTATTTGGATTATGCGGATTATGCGGACTACTATTCACATCGTTTTTATTTTCACACCGTTTTGGCCGATGTAACCTCCGATCTTCTTCATGTACATCTTGTCGAACTTCGAAATCTTTATGTCGAACTCTGAATCTATACGGAATTTCGAACTAAATACGTTATTTAATCCACGAGGGTAAATTATTCTTCCTAGGTACACCATAGCCCAGTAGAAGTTTTAATTATTGTGTTATTCTTAATTATCTTCGCTTGTAGTAAAGATTAAACCTTCAACCTCGATAAGACTGCCACTTGGTTCTGATTGTTAATAAGATGTAATATTATACACCAAAAATAAAATCATTTTAAAGTTCCCAAAATTCGTACTAGAATTTTTCACATGGTTCCATGATACAAGGACATTGATAAAAAATCAGCTTACTACAGCCAATGATAATTAAAAATAATTAAAGAAACGTGAAAATCAAATGATGGTAATTTTTTCATGAATAAGATTATTTACTTAAAAGTTTAGACTTTCCACAATAAAATGCCATTTTCAAATTAAAAGTCCTTTTTTTTCTTTCTACTTGTATTAACTCCAGGATGGATGACCCACTAGTGAAATAAGCGTTTGGTCTTGATGACAAAAGCTTTCAAAGTAAAGTTCATGGTCGATTGGTGTAGTAAAAACAATCTATCCCTGTATCCAGTTCAAAATTCGCACAGATTTCCGAATTCGACATAAAGATTCACTTGAATAAATCAGGAGGTTACGTTGGCAGAAAAAATAACAACCGAGAAGAAAATAGTAGCTTAAATTCTAATAATAGAAATGACAAAATCTGTATTTACGGAAATTACACGGTGTTGCAAAATCATTGCATTATTTAGCTCGATTTTTCTATTGGCCCCATACATTGTTTATTATTGGCTCACAAGGAGTTTTCAAACGGATCATCAAAGATCTCTCCTTGAAAACAACCTGTGGTGTTCTCTGGAAGCTGAGTGACAACGTCTACCCAGGTTTTCAGTACTCTCCACCTCTCTCGGTAACATTTGCAAATAAATTTGCATTATCGCAACAGCTGCTTACCATTGATTTTTCGCTGGCAGCGGCCATGGGTCTCCACTGGAATTTGAGTGGCAATAAGCCTCCCCAAGGTCCCACTTCTCATCGCACTTGTTCGGCAGAGGTCTGGTCAGTGCTCTCTCTTCGGTCTTTCCATCCTCATTGACCCTTCTCGGCTATTTGGTATCATTCTTTGGGGGGGGGTGATCGAGCAATGGAAGGGTGGGGGGATAGAGAACATAGATGTGCAGCTTTAATGTTCTTGGTTTCATATAACGCTTTTTTATGTTTTACCTCTGCAGCAGTTTGTCTGACCTGCGCATGTGTATTAGTCTCCGCATTTAAGGGTTCTCCTGAATATTTCAGTTGTTTTCATTATTGTTATTTGTTGTATCTTTCCAGCCATTCCTCTGATTTTAATTTCTGCCATTCTGTTTTCAAGGCTTTCCAGAATTGTTCCTAGTGCTCCTATTATTATAGGTACAAGGGGCGTGCAATAAGTAATACCCCTGACCCACTTTCAGTTGTCTGATCTAGCTGAAATTTTGCATGTGCAATTATTTATATCTCTACGGGTTATGTGGCAAATTACAGCTCTGAACTAATTGTGGTTTCTGTTTTACAGATGTTTGAACTTAGTCAGGTGTGAAATAGAGCCTGTTGAATGTCGAGCAGTGATCCGGTTTTTGTATTTGGAAGGACGCACACAACATGAAACTTTTGATGAAACGAAAGAAACTTATGGTGATAATGCCCCATCATATGACCTTGTAAAACGCTGGCATCGTGAATTCAAACATGGCCGGAAGTCTGTGGAAACAGCTCCCAGACCTGGTCGCCTCCCTTCTGCCATTGATGAGGCATTTGTCCGTCAAGTTGAGGCTGCCATCTTGGAAGATCGGCGCATTACTATTCGCCAAATAGCCCAAGATGTCAAAATTAGTACAGGTCTGTGGAAACTATAATTCATGACCATTTGCATATGCATAAGGTGTCTGCCAGATGGATTCCCAGGTTGCTCACACCATTCCAGAAGCAAGAACGCGTCGAGTGCTCAAGGATGAATTTGGAGATGTGCCAAGAAGATGAGTCAAAGTTTTTCAAAAGACTGATTACATAGGATGAAACCTGGGTCCATCACTATGATCCAGAGACCAAAGCCCAGTCAATGCAGTGGAAGCACTTGGACTCACCACCTCCAAAGAAGGCAAAGGTGCAGCCCTCTGCTGGCAAGGTCATGCTCACAGTCTTTTGGGACCAGGACGAAGTAGTGATGACAGATTTCCTGGCAAAGGGTACCACAATTACAGGAGCCTATTATGCTTCACTTTTGAAGAAATTAAGGGAAGCTATCAAAATCAAGAGGCGGGGCAAGATCAACAAAGGTACCCTCCTCCTGCAGGACAATGCTCCGGTCCACAACTCGCATGTTGCTAGATCAGAAGCACGGGTGTGTGGTTATGAAATCCTACCCCGTCCTCCCTACTCTCCTGACCTTGCACCCTCTGATTTTTACCTCTTTCCAGCCATGAAGTTGTTTTTGAAAGGAAATCGTTTCCCAGATGATGCAGCTTTGATTTCTGAAGTCAGGTCGTGGTTGGAGGATCAACCTGGGGTGTTCTACAAAAACGGTCTCCAGAGCTGCATCAAACGATGGGAGAAATGCATAACTCTGGGTGGTTCCTATGTAGAGAAAGACTAATTACTGTGCCAAGTTTCGTTGCTCTACTCCTATGGGAAGTGGGTTAGGGGCATTACTTATTGCACGCCCCTCATATTATCCTGATTTTCTTCATCATCCATATCTCTTTCAGCTCTCTGGCTAGCTCTGTGTATTTGCTAAGTTTTTTTTTTTTTGCTTTTTTATATTCACCCTGTGCTCAGCTGGGACAGCAAAGTCTACGATTTGACAAACTTTTCTTTCTTGTTAATTATTACAACATCCAGTCTTCTTGTTTGGATGTCCATGTCCCATAGGAGTGTGTGATTCTCGTTTTCAAGTATTGTTGCCAGCTTATGCTTGTACCATTTGTCTGTGCATTCGAGATACAGTTGTTTGCATGATTCCCACCGTACTGCCCTCCCCCACTTGGTCGTGTCTGTTCTTGTATTACGTTTGGGTTACATTTGTTTACTATATGGTTATCGTTTCATCTCTTTGTCCACAGAGTCTGCATTTGCTGTTTTCTTGTGTTTTCTCGATCTTTGCTTTGATATGGTTGATTCTTATCGAGTTATCTTGTGCTGCAGTTATTAGGGATTCAGTTCCTTGGTTTACGTGTCCTTTTCACATCTATGTCCAAGTGTTTTTGTTATTCTCATCTTTTGTCATTCTTATGTAGTTGTTTCTCTTCCCATTTTTCTTTTCTCAACTTATCCTTTGTCTCACTGTTTTCTGTTTTGTTGATTTTTTTAGTGCCTCTGTCATAATTATCCTTTCAGTGTTCTGCATTATGTATATTTCTAGTTCTTTTTTTGTGGCATTCACACAGTCTTCTATACAAACCAGTCCTCTCTTTCCTTTTTCACGTAGAGTCTGTCAACATCGTCCTTTGGGTGTAGTGCATTTTGCATGGTCATGAGTTTCCTGGTCTTCTCATTGATCTGTCTCAGTTAGTCCACCTTATGAACAGTCCAGAGTATCTTACTAGTGATACTGCCCATGTATTTATAACTTTCACTAGGTTTCTGCTATACAATTTAGTTTCCAGGAGTTTTTTGTTTTCCTAAGCAATGTTTCTTATTTAGCCTCGTCACATTTCTTGCCTGCTCGTCACATTTCCAATTCTCCATTTTATCCATGTCACTTTCTTCCTGTTTATCGTTTTGACTTTTATTTTTATGTTTGTTGATTTGGGTTTCTAGCCTTATTTTCCATCTTTCCCTGGCTGTTTTTCTGATTTGAACTTCATACTTACCATCTTGGCGCTTGCATAAATTAAGTTGCTTAAGTCTGTGATGGTATATCTTGTGATGTGTGGGAGGAGCTTGTTAACCTTCTCTGTTTCTGTTTTTAATTTCTATTCTTGGTTCCTTAACGATAGGAGCTTTATTTTTCCCTTGTTCATGAACTATATTATTTTTCCTATTTCATCTGCTTCATCCTCTTTTAGCTCTGTTTCATTGTTCTCAATTTGCACATTTGTAGCGTCCAGTCTTTGCAGGTCCTCCGTCTGTGGTGTTTCTACTTGTGGGGCTTCTACTTGACGGGTTTCTACATGTGCAGTTCTAGTGGTGCTGCTTCATCATTTATTTTTCGCTGTATTTCTGTTAGTTTCCAGTTTTGAGAGCCAGCCTCTCTTGAGTATCAATCTTGCTTGGTCCGCAATTCTTTGCTCTGTTGTATGGTAGTCACTGGACAAGTCCCATAGATCTTTCATTCGTTTCCAAATAACTTCCATATCTATATTTAGGGTGGCTTCTATAATAGCTTTCCATTACGAGTCTATTCTCTTTCATTGTCCATTTCTTCCTTCGGTTTTTTCTTTTATTCTTGGTTGTACTGTGTTTGGTTGGTATCATTTTGGTCCCTGAAATTAGAGGTTATACTTACCTGATTAGCATCTATGTTATTTACGTTTCTGACATTGGAAAGTGGGCCAACATTTATAGGATGACGGCTGGGTTCCCCATGCTGGCTACCGAGGGAGCACCTGCCGATCATCACACCCAGATCTTTCTTCTGGGTCCCACGGTTTGTGATTTATATTGGACATTTTTCATGTGATTTTTGTGGCAACAACAGGCCCAGAATTGTTTTACCTGTGGTTCTGACGTAAGGATAGTGGCTACCTTTCATGTATATGGGACGTATCATGCACTATGACACATATATGAAAGACATAGAGACAGACACAGACAGGGCAAACGAGCAAAAAAAAGGAGGAGGGAGGGACTTATTAATATCTACTTGTATAATTCCATTGCTTTATTCTAAATTTATTATTATTATTATTATTATTATTATTATTATTATTATTATTATTATTTTCACTCACTAGGAGTTCTCACATATGCAATCACTAGTAATCACTCACTGACAATAATCTGTGGTGTTCCCTGGAGTGTCCCCAGATTTCCAGTACTCTCCACCTCTCTAGATAATCAGCACAGATTACTTTGCAACAACCGCTTATCATTGATTTCTTACTGGCAACGACTATTCGTATTCCCTGGAGTTTGTGTGGCAAAAATCTCCCCCCAACTAGTAGTAGTAGTAGTAGTAGTAGTAGTAGTAGTAGTAGTATAACTGAGTTTTGTTAAAGAACGAAAGTACTGGTGTCTTGCGAAGAAATCACTGCATGGTGTACATAATATAGTTAGTGTTAAAATGTTTCGATGAAAACAAATGGTGTAGATACTGAATAATGGATGTGTTTCGGCAACAGGTGTTCATAGAAACATTATCCAGACCTGTTCCATAGAAAAAAATCATTTTCTGATAAGTGTGTTATCTTGTTGTCAGTAAGAATGAGTGTCCTTCAACATCTGTGAGTTTCATTCAAAGATTCGTAAATAGAAACAAGACATCTACAGCTTTTGCTGTGGCAAGAGTGCGTCACTCACAAGTCCAACAAGTAATGTGATTATGTTGCTAACTTAAAATCTCGTTTGCCGATTCAACAAAAGGTTTGCAATGAAATCGATCATGATTTGAATTTGGTTTGAGTTATCTGATTATCAGTGTCTTGTGAATGAGTCATTGTAAGCAAATAATTGAACGTAAGATGCTATTTTACCAACAGCTGGGGTAGGGGTGGGGGACTGCGGCATATGCCTTTCTCAACAATACCAATGTGTAAATGACAACTATACGTTTTGATTAGGGTTAATTTTGTCAATTGATTTTGTTTTAACACAATTCACTATTTATTTGACTCCCGATAAGGGCAAAGTCAGGCACAAGGACGGTTTTTGATTTGAAGAAAATCCAGCTTCCCATAATCGAGCACTCTGGATTGGGGTAAAAATTAAAATTGTCTGAGTCTATAATGATTTCTTCTTCATTGACCGAAGACAGAAAACATGAAAAATATCGAAACAGATACTATGCTTTGATTTTAGTCAAAATCAATGATTAGCTTAGTTTAATTTATGGTTTACAGCATATCAATATTTTATGGATTCATCATAACACATTTTCTCCATATAATGCAGAAGACGATCGACTATTTATTAATTGTCTCCAAAATGTGTTCTAACGCCATCTTCGCGTTTGTTGACTTCCTTTTCTGCACTCTTTCACCATTCCAGCTATCTCCAATCATCGGATGCATATAGAATATCAAAATATTGTGATTTCAAATAGTATTTTGCTTTTTTTTTTTTAAATTTTATATTGTTATTATCAAGTTGTCTTTGATACAAACATGAGCAAGAAATTCTTGTTTTATGTTAATTTTTTGCATTACAGAGAAAAATCAGTTGTTCAATTGACCAACTTTGCAATTAAATCCATCGATTTTAAATATATGATCGTTTGGTGAATTTTATTCATTAATAGATTTACCTAATCAGTGTTACTTGTTAGTGATTTTACTTGAAATTTGTTGAGTTTTATTATTGTTTTTTTTTTTTGTTTTGTTTTTTTTGTTTTTGTTTTGTTTTTTTTTTGTTTTTTTTGCTATGCCATTTTTGGATATTTTGTTCCAGAGGGATTCACGAATGAAAGTTGGTGGATACATAAGACATAGACTGAAATTTATGTGCACCAAATATAACTGGGTTGCAAAAAGGGTTGAGCATTTTATTAATGACTTCATTGGTGACATTTTTGTGGTTCTCTTATACAAAACAATCAATTGATTAATTATTTTATTCATATCTGATAAGAAATAGGGGTTCATACTATATTAACACCTAAATGAATGCAAGCGAATTTAACAGGATCTAAACTTGGTCTGCCAGTCCTATAGTCCACGTGGGTAGCAATTAAACTGTTGGACAATCCAATCTCATAAGAGAATTCAGAATGAGGTTAAGACAACTTTTTGTTTGATTGAACGACATTAAGAAAGATGAACGCAGCATCTGCTCCGTATATATATATATATATATATATATATATATATATATATATATATATATATATATATATATATATATATATATACATGCAATGCATAAACAAGATTATAATTTGAGAGAGAGAGAGAGAGAGAGAGAGAGCGAGATAGAGAAAGAAAGAAAGAGAGAGGGGGGGTCACCGATTTGACAAATGCAAGTGTATTAACTGCTAACCGCAACATCCTTGAGCCGACTTAGATAAATATTGATGAAATAAGTATTTCGACCTTGGGTTGCATTAGATTTGAGATCGTCAAATGTCAACCGTCAGTCCATCTGATCACCAAAATTTGATCCGATTTAATTAAAGGTCTAATCAAACAATTTGTCCTAACAATATATTGAATGCTGATTTTCAAGGCTTGTCTTCGTCACTTAAAATAGTGTCTCACAAGTTTTAAACCGATTCGGAAAATGTTTTTGTTGTCTTTCTATAATATAAATTGAGATATTTTTCCTTCGCTTGAAATGTATGCTATTAGATTTTTGAATTCATTAAATATTCAATTAATAGTAAATAAAATAATCCAATGTGTAATCATCAAAGTTACGTTGACGCAAGAAATACACGTGAAGTTGTTGCATAATTGTATTGATATAGAGAAGCAGAGAAGCTCAATCTAGCACTTTCCATGAAAATAACGCTAGAGTAGAGACAAACTATCAATGCCTCTCCAAAAAGAAAAACAATGAAGATATGATGAACTGATTCTGGTAGAAAACGAATGAATTATCGCTTGAAGATGTTGGTAAGATATTGAAATAAAGCATAGAGAATAAGACACATGAGACCGATATAAAAGTATTAAATAAATACCGAAAATATCTTGTAAACCTAATTGTCTTTTGCAGCTTAAAACAATACCATCTCTAAAATGTGTGCATTTAATGGCTCTCTTGAATGCGTCGGGTACAAATGAAGTGAAGGTTCTTGGATGTTGATTGGTTGTTGATTACATTCAAAAAGAGGGAGCGGCATCTCTCAAAGTCTTCTCCCAAGAGGGCCAATAAAGAAGCGTCCAATCAAAATTAAGCATCTGTTGATTAGTCAAAGAGAATTGCCTTAGCTAATGAAAAGAAGCTATTTGGAGATTAAAAGGGTTTTAAATAAGCAAAGGAAGATAATTATTTTAGGATAAAAAGAAAAGATAATTCTTTTTAATAATGACTTATAAACAAATTTATATGTTCGTTAGAATTTGGAAAAGAATGGTCAACAGGTCAAATAGACATATTATATTTCTCATATTTAATAAAATGGTCTTGAACACTGGCCCTCGTTTTTCAGCCCTTTGCTCAAGTGAGCACATTAATATGTGTGTACGTTGACCACTCCCTGCCAGAAGTACACATTTTTCATTCATTACTTTCGCGGGACCCCTAATGTAAATTTGTGTCTCTTATTAGTAAAATATTTATTGTTCATTCTTTTTTTATGTTTTATTCGTTCTTCTTTTTGTTCTTATTCTATTATTCTTAGATTGCTGTTTTGGTGGTGGGCTTGCCCAGTTCCATTATAGCAATCACTAGCCTGTTGACTGAAGATAACACAACACTGAAATGTTTTTACGGCACACAATTCTTTTCGGGGCTAAAAATTTCCATGTTATGTTATATATTTGCATTACAAAGAAAAATCATTTGTTCAATTGACCAACTTTGCAATTAAACCCATCGATTTTAAATATATGATCGTTTGGTGAATTTTATGTATTAATAGATTTACCTAATCAGTGTTACTTGTTAGTGATTTTGCTTGAAATTTGTTGGGTTTTATTACTTATTATTACAGATATCCCTTTGTTTTTGTATAGTATCACCCAAAAATAAAGGTAATATATATTTTATATAATACAAACTTATGATACGGCTCAGTCCGACAGTGACTTTGTTGTTGCCCGACTGCTGTTATGTTTAGCCACGAGAGGTCACCCCTATCTTTGAGGAGGGGGTAGTAAATCGTCTGAGTACCTCTACCCCTGAATGCTATTGAGTGCCTTGGGTATTTTTAGAAGCTAAAGTATGTTTATCCTAGTGTGTTTATCCTGGTTTCTCAAAACCAAAGCTCACGTTATGTGCACGTGTGCGTGTGAATGTTTATTTTCTTTGTTTTTCTTTCAAACTAAACGAATCGACTAAATCCTTTAATTTTTTTTTTCTTCTGCGTCGAAATTCGTTGAAAATCGGATTAAAAATTGTGAAGTCCTTAAATGTTCTTAGGATTACACACCAATAAAATAATGTTCTATTAATATGGTCTATAACGGATTTTACTAGTTCGGCCATCAACTAGCGCGGTCTGTTACAGTATGTCTGTCAAAATTAGATTTTCATAAAAGTCGAGCAGATCATCACGCAATACTTTCAATAAAAAATCTACCTGCAAAAATTTGTATAAAAGCGTCGTATGTAATCTTCCAATAAGCTGTTTAATTTAATTTCCTAATTTTCTTGTAGGGGTGAAGGATTAACAGCTATAACGCAAGCTTTTTTTTTTTTTTTCCTCAGTCCTAAGTTATAATTCCGGATTATTGATGAAGTCACGTTAATGGCCACGCTGATACGGTGTCAGCATCACGCGGATTTGCACGCTGGCTTTTCGTCTGTTATTTGTTGTTCTCGAGCCATTAAACGCTTTATCCTTCACAATCGTTTGCTTACAAAAAATGTTCAGGTAATTTACTAACAAACTACAATTGATTGGAAGTATTGTCATTTATTTGGTTAGCTTGCCTCAATTCGCTCTACGTTTGCCAATTTGAAATATTTTATTTTTAATTATCTGATACCGGAAGATTTTACCATCTAAAAGCCCGTTTTTAATAACAATAGGAAGAATACAAACATTCCTGTAGCGATCGAACAAATATAAATATATTATAAGAAGTCTTTTTTATATGCATATATTTATATTATCGATAAACTCCCTTCCATTGTATAGTTTATTCTTTATCGACAAAATAGATTCCATAGCTTATATTTACAACTGCCTTGATTTTCTATTCTTGAAAAAAAAAAAAATGTCGTTACGGAAAGTTGCCATTACACCGACCAAAGATAAAAATTGGATGAAGGAATTTTCTATCAACATTTCTAAAGGAAGCAACAGTTTGTCGATTGCGCAATGTTTTTCGGCAAGACTCGAACCTGAAGATGGCCCTTGTTTGAAGATCGACGAAAACAACAATGACAACGATAATAACGAAGGAAGAGAAGCTGTGTTGCGAATGGATCTTAATGCTATAAACCTCCAAGAATCTCCGGAATCAGTTAGCCAAGACTCAAAACCACAAACACCAAATATGGATTCTCGAAAAATTGAAATTTTCGAAAAGCGCGCAGCTCGGCGGGCCTTTGTTCGTCACAAGGTATGAAAAGCCGTTTGGCCGAATGCACAATCTGTTTGAATGATTTACTACAAGCTTTATTTACTCGGCGTTGTCCGGGTGGTGCTGTGTGTAGAGAAAAATATTTCAAAATGTTTTGAAGTATTTTTTTTAAGCCCTGCAAATATTTACAATTTCTTTTTAATGAAAATTTGTAAAAATTACTTTTAGTTTTCCCTTTTTTATTTCAATAAATATTCGATTGATAATAAATTAAAAAAACAAATTTGACGTATATTTATAAAGTTATGCATAGTTGTTTACGGCATATCAACAGCTTTGTATCACGAAAAAATATACTTATGTAAAGGATTTTATATTTGGTAGAAGAGCAACCCTCTCTCCAATACCCCCGCCTTCTAAAAAGCACACAAAGAGAATGGAATCCATTCATGTCATTGAATATTAGCATAAAATGATTGTTTCCTTTATAATTCCGTGACACTTCTCCATTTTAGCTTGCTTTGGTTTTTATTTGTGGAAGATTCAGGGTAAGGGAAGACGATCACGAAATTTATGGAACCTTTGCTAAGAATTTTTCCGAAAATAGATTTGGATGCCATAATTTATCTGGAAACTATTGTTTTTATTTGTTTCGGAATTAGAAATAAGAAAACAGTTTCAAACAAAACAAAAAAGCGTTAAAAAGACCATTTAATTCAATAAATGTTCTGGTAATTAATATTTTCTGCTGTGATCCTGTGTTGCTGTATCAATGTATTTGTTTTGATTTTTCAAAAACTTTCGCAAAGGTTCCATAAATTTCGTGATTGTCTCCCCTTACATGGAATCGAACTCTTCTAAAAATGAAAATCAAGGTAAACTAAAATGCAACATGTCAATTCTGCTTCCACACAAATAGCTGTGCACTATTTCGCGATGCATTTCACAGTGGCATTTATTCTTCACTTTGTGTGTCGAGAAATGATAATCGATCTCAACAGTGAAGACCTAGACCTTAATCCTATTACTAAAATAACCCTAACCCAACGTATGTCTAGACGGACTCAAAATATAGGTCAAGGGCGTGTGTGCAAACTCCGCATGACTGACAAAGAATACTTGACTCTTTTTTTTTCAAAGCTCATGTTTCTATTAATTTCAGGATTCTTCTACAAAGAAACTAAGGATTTGTGAGGATCAAATTGACAGTTAAAAATCTTAAAATATAATTTTCTATGGACATGTGTTTCATTGTTATACAATTTATCAGCATCGCTTAACCTAGTGAGATTTGAAACCAGCACACCAGAGTCGGTGCATGGCACTCTACACTGTGCCTATCCCCATTAGTAATATGTATGTTACCTTTTTGCCTCATTTAATTGTTTATTTTGTCTGCCATCGTTTTTAGTGGAAAGCACTACCTTAATGGTAATTGAGAATAATTTCCCCTTATCGATGTAATGCCCTTAAATGGGGAGCGGCTATATTTGTGTTTTGTCATTATATGACTCATCAGTGTAGCTAAACCTTAAAAGATTCGACACCAGGACCCAGAAATCTGAAGCTCTGCTATAAAGCCAATCCCTATTAATAATGATTATATCATTTTTTGTAGCTGTCATTTATTTGTTTAATATATATATATATATATATATATATATATATATATATATATATATATATATATATATATATAAAAAATCTATATTCCAAATTCCAAGATGTTGTTCATCTTAACGTTTATTTCTTTTAGCATGTAAAATGTTCAATTCTTGACAGCACCTGTTTTGTAGCGCAGAAACAATCCCTATTAATAATGATTATATCATTTTTTGTAGCTGTCATTTATTTGTTTAATATATATATATATATATATATATATATATATATATATTAAAAAATCTATATTCCAAATTCCAAGATGTTGTTCATCTTAACGTTTATTTCTTTTAGCATGTAAAATGTTCAATTCTTGACAGCACCTGTTTTGTAGCGCAGAAACAATCATACAATTATGGTGTCAATTTTTTAATATTTTCTGCCCAGACTCATCAAAAGAATAAGAACTTTAAAAAAGAAAAGAAAAAAGAATTTGAGCATGATTACATAACCCCCCCAAAAAAAAAAAATCCGAGAATAGTTGCAATTGTGTTTTTATGATAACTTATAAAGTTGGCATAAATATCAAAGTATTTTGACACCCGTCTAACTGAATCCACTATGAAAAATTTCCCCCACTCTTTATCTGTGTCTAAATCAAAACGTGGATTCCATGAACAAAGCTTCTTTCTTAAAACTGCACGCTTGTGGAACTCTGTTCCGTCTGCCTGCTTCCCACCTGACTACAACTTGGATGTCTTCAAATCCAACGTTAACAAATTCCTAATGAACCGCCCTCTTAAGTAAACACTTCATTAAATCTCCACACTAATGTACTGTACTTGCAATAACCCTTATCCCTGAGTGGCTTCCGGGCTTTGATAAATGGTGACCACCGTGTAAAAAAAAAAAAAATTATAGTTTTTGGTAAAACACAAATTTTCAATAAAGTACTGTCCAATAGCAGAGTTCAAGGTCAAGAAGAAAGTGTTACATAAGGTCTTGCCCTTCCCCGTACACCGAAGTGAAACTAGATGGTATGACTAAAAAAACAAATGCATGCTGTGTTTTCAAAGTATGACGCATCATGTCACGCGACATTTAAATAAAGTCACCAATAATCGAGAACATATGTTTTTCATAAGATTATCGAGGTAAAGTTTAATAAGAAACAGGCAATTTAGTAATTGAACCTACAAAATGTTTGCTTCTGTAGAAAGGTTGGTAAGGCAAAATAATTTTGCTCTTAATCTACCTCGGTTGAAATTTAGTCGGATTGCAACAAGTTTGGTAGACTCCTTACTAAAACTATGCACATTTATTGCTTGGGGTTCAAGTTAAAAATTTAAAATGGAAATTTTAATCATAAATCGAAATAATGACTGTGAAAACCAAACGGTTCACTTTATATTTTTCCTAGTTGAGCTAGTTGGCTGCATTAATTTATGATGTTGGTTGCTATTGCATTTCTTTATTCACAAAGTCTACATTTATTGCTTTCATTGATTGTGGCTTTTATATAGTTTGTTTTTATTGAGCTGTTTTGTGCAACTATCAATAACGATTCTGTTTAAATGCTCCTTCCATGTTTTCAAGAACTGACTTTTTTTATACTAAACATATTTTTGACCAGATTATTGTTGTAATACGTAACTGTTGCATTAAAATTTATGTATAGCATTGGAATCGAAATTTTAAATTGAAATGTTCATTTCTTTATATCAAGTAATCATGTGTCGATTATAACATTTCTCGTGTGCAATTCGAAAGTGAACACGTTTCTATTTCTGTTAAATAAACAAATAAATACATGGACTTTTTTTGTTTTGTTTTTTTAACAAAATATTTATGAAAAAATTACTATTGAACCCCTCCTTCCCCAAAATAACATATGATGTGGTTTACCGTTTTGTTTCTTTGTCCATAGAATCCATATTTACTGCCTTGGTTTATGTGTGCCTTGACTTTTTATTTTATTTTGTAACAAAACTGCAAAAATTAAATTTTGCTTTCGTCTCACTGAAGTTAGACATAAGGTCAGTTTATAGTGGGGAATCTAGTTCCCCCAGAAGGAGGGATTCTAAGTGGGTAATCGGTATTCTTCGTCGAAGGCACACAAGACAAACAAAACTCTTAAACTGAACAATAATACAAAAAAGGAGGGGGTGCAAATGTTAACTTGACAGCGTTTAGCTCTTCTCGACAGTCAACTTTTTATTTTTGTCCCAATTCAGAGTGATTTAGGAAACTAAATTTCTTCCACATTAAAAACCGACCTGACCTTATGGAAGGGGGGGGGGATAAATACAAACGACGTTTGTTCTTCAGTTATAGAGTGTGTGTGTGTGTGTGTGTGTGTGTGTGTGTGTGTGTCTTTTAATGCAAGCGTATATGTAACTTGGAAGCCAACTGGTTGGATAATATTCAAATGTTTTCGTGTGTAGTTTTTTATAGTTAGAAGGGAACGAAAGATAGAAAAAAGTGACCATCGGCTGAGTTAGTTTCAGTGTTATTTTTTAAACAACTGTCAGTAAGAATGTAAGAATTTATCACCCATCCTAGTTACCTCAAGGGAATCAATATTACAGTAATAGCTTTTAAATCATAACTCGCTTGGATCGACAGTGAATCCGATGATCAAAGTTTTGTTAAGTGCATCTTTGACAGTTTCTGAGTTTTACTTGAACACAGACAGAAATATGACTTTTCTATAATATAATAATAGATTATTTTGCTAAAAGCTTTCATATATGAATGCTATAACCCAGAGGATGTTTCTTTTTATAATTTTGCTGTGCACATTCTAAAACTCTTCACTTTAAATATAGTATAACTCGAAACGTGTATGAAAACTAATAAAAATCCGTGATTCGTTTTTTTTACAAGTTTACTTTTTTCTTTTCAACAAGTATTTGTTTTATTGGACAACACCCAACATTCTATTTTAAACACCTTATTTCCATTCGTTGGGTCGTAGTGTGTTTATTCCTGTTTTGCCTTAGTCAATATTCCATTATATTTTAAGACACTAGTAGAGCGACATTCTTTTCTATCCGGGTCACACACACACACACACACACATATACACACACACGCACACACACGATGTGCAACACAACATAATGTGTAGGAGCGTCTGTTGTTGTCCTTGTATAGACGATAAACATGTATCGACATGCACAGGTGTGTGTAATTGTCGAATCGGGTGTTGAGTACTGTAGGTTTGCAAATAATTGAAGTGTGTAAAAGACAGAGGGGGGGGGGAGAAAGAATGTGCGAAGATAAACTCAGTCTTATAGGTCGAATTTATTTAACTGAAGGTTTCTCTCTCTCACGCACACACTATATGTATGTGTGTATATATGTATAGTATACATATGTATACATGTATATATATATATATATATATATATATATATATATATATATATATGTACATGTGCAGTATATATACAGTGTATATATATATATGTATATGTATATGTATGTATATACACTGCATATATATACGTACACAAATGTATAGTATATGTGCTGATCTCTCTCTTTCTCTCTCTCCCTCTCTCTCCCTCTCTCTCTCTCTCTCTCTCTCTCTCTCTCTCTCATGTGTTTGCTTTTCTTAGGCTATGTGTAGTGTTATGTAATACAGGGCATTTATTTGCAAGGCCATTTTTTAATGTGGAGAGAGGGGGGGGACGAGCTCCCGATGGGTGGGAAATGGGAGCTGGATTGTGACAATTGGTATGAAGGGTTTCCCCTAGATTGACCAAGGTCTTATATGTGGGGTTGCTCCCACATATGGCCTTTGCTTGCAGTATCTGCCGGAATAGATACTACACTTTGATCCCGGCCCGAAGGCCAAGAACAGCCTCTGCGCCTCTGCAATACAGTATCAGTGAAGTAACAAGTTAAAAGCCAATATACTTTGTGTGGTCGTTATTAATTCATTGTGTTTCATCATTCCCCCCCCTCACGCCTGTTCTGAGACTAGCAATAAACAGGTTCAACCAACAAACTAAAGTTTAACAACTTTTGGAAATAGAATAAGCACGGTTTAACTTTGATGTAGGAATAGTGTATATTGTGTGATGAGTTAGTACCATAACAGCTTAACGAATTGCGGTTCAAACCATCTCATAAATAAAGGAGAAAGCATATATGTGCCCGTTTGTTAGTAGGTTTAACATACTTTATCTGAGTTAATATTGCACGCAATAAAATTCCATCAAGGCCAAAAACCATTTGAGGATAAGTGTTAGAGAGAGAAAAGGAGCTGAAAGATGAGAAAAAAAATCAATGAATAATGTTTGAGTACTTATTGGGACAATTTATGACAAATATTTGTCGAAATTCGATCTGAAGATGACTATGTTGTAATCTACAGGGAAACAGTCCCTGCAGTAATATATTTCACCAATGGAAAGCCTTTGAACAGAAATTTTGTCTATGGAAATTTCGCCTGACGCTAGCTACATGAAAAAAATAATGTTTTAAATAATGGTAAATAGACGAGTTCTTGCTTTCTTTTTATTATGGGAAATAATCTCATATTTTTCTAAATTTGTAAATGAAAACCTTCAATAGTGTTATAATAGCCGGACAGAGACCGATCATGAAAATAAATAAAACCTGAACCTAAGTCATTATATTCCAACCCGCTGGGGATTTAATCCTATCCACTTGTTTCAATTAGGCTGTGTTTATTCTTAGAATAAATAATTAATGAAAAATAATGAAGATCAACCGATTCTCTGTTTACAGTTCTATGGATGATAATGGCTTTGAGGCTTTGATATTCGAACGCCTTCGCTTTACAAACGAATGATGCAAAGGCTAAACTATTGATTTTCCACTGCCAATACTGACCAATCAGAAATGAGGGAAGGCTTATATCTATCATGTCTTCATAAGTTGATTGTACAGCCGACATCAAATAAAGGATTTGAAGTTGAACGGAAAGCCTTTGCTCACCCTTTGTGTGCATAAAATAAAAAATGGCACGTTATCATCAGTCCGTGGTAATTCACGTTTGAATACAGATTTCAATTTAAACAATTTAATGACAATCCATAAATTTCAGTTTAAAGATCTATTAATAAAAAATCATTTCATTTTCCATTGTCTCGTCCACTAAAAAAACAAAAATGAATGTAAAAAGATTCCTGTAACTATTGTATTGAATTATTTTTGTTTAGTTACTTTTATTATTTGAATATTAGATTTCTCTTTGTCTGTCCGTTCCACTTTTATTATTTGAATATTAGATTTCTCTTTGTCTGTCCGTTCCACTTTTATTATTTGAATATTAGATTTCTCTTTGTCTGTCCGTTCCACTTTTATTATTTGAATATTAGATTTCTCTTTGTCTGTCCGTTCCACTTTTATTATTTGAATATTAGATTTCTCTTTGTCTGTCCGTTCCACTTTTATTATTTGAATATTAGATTTCTCTTTGTCTGTCCGTTCCACTTTTACTCGGAAATTGCTGTGCCGATCTGGCTGAAATTTTGGATGAACCTTTCCTATGATAAGATGTAGTGAGCTAAGTATTATGGTATCTGTTCAATGCACAGGTAAGGGTTAATAATGTTTGGTCACCACTATACCACATTTATTAATTTAAAAATATTTTTTTAATTAAAGGTAATTTTGTAAATCACAATGCAGTTATATTGCACGGCGATGTTTTTTCCTTATTTTTTTTTTTTTTTTTTTTTGGAGACATATATTAACGTCTTAATTTATCTATTCAATATGCTGTACATTGGAATTGAAATAGACAAACAACTCCTAAATTAGTGACAAAAAAATAAAGTTAAAGATTGATAATTCAAAATGCTCAAGAACGTTCTAGGTGAAAGAAAAGACATTCTGTCCTGCATGAAGAAATTGAGTACACTTGTTCATTTCAGCTGTTGCTGTGCGAGTCTTTACAAATGGGACAGACATATAGATATGTGTATTAGCAAGTTATGGTTTGCCAGCAATAGTGTATGTATGAAATTGTGTGCAAGAGAGTTTAATGAGCAGTTTGTATATGCTTAATATATTATGTTTGGGAAGGTCTCCTATCACGTGTGCGTTATTACTGAAGACGTTTCGATTCAAAACACTATGTAGGATTGTGGCATTCCCTGTCTCTAAAAGAAAAGGCTAGAAAGACAAAAACAAAAAAAACATGCACCCAAATTTTTAGGATTGAATATCATGCTTTTCTGGTTGGCTAAAAGAAGCTGCAGATTTCAGGTTTTTCTTTCACTCGAAGGTCAATATGTAAAACCAACATTCACTGTCGCTGCTACTTCTAAGAGTAGCAATGCTTTTTGGTGAGCATTGTCTCAAGATAGCAGTTTCAATCCTACCCAAAGCTGGCCAGAGGATTTGTTGGCCAAAACGTGGTGAGATGACAACAACTATAGAAAGCAGTAATTACTGAAAATACAGTTAAAGTTTCAGCATTCCTATCCTGTTGCGGTTAACAACCTGACGAAAGCCAGAGGAATATTTGAGCAAAACGTCATGAAACAACTATAAAGATGAAGATGATAGTCTGAAAATAAATAAATAAAATATATAAATTACTTATCTCAAAAAGAATTCCAATAATTAAAAAATATATACCATTCGGTACGGACCTGATAATGGAAGATCAGATAACAAAAAACTTGGATTTTTAAGACCAAAAAATCCAACCTTGATCGCCATTTGAGGCCCATGGTGCAGTGGATAGAGACGTTGAATCTCTACAGTTCCAGGTGAGCATTGTCTGAAGATAGCGGTTTCAATCGTACCCAAAGCTGGCTAGAGGATTAGTTAGCCAAAACTTGGAAGGCAGTAATTATTGAAGATACAGTTAAATATTCAGCATTCCTATGCCGTTGCATTAACAACCTAATGAAGGCCAGACGAATAGTTGGCCAAAAGGTCGAGAAACAGCAACTATAAAGATGAGGATAATAATCCGCAAATAAATAAATAATATATATAAAAAGAGAAGAAGCTATTCTCCAGATATTGAGCACTTTTTGTTGCCCATACGCTGGAAAAAAAACTGCCCCCCACTAAAAAAAATACTAGCGGGGAGGCATCCGGCTTTGTCCGGTCGTAAAATATGCTTAAATATTATGTTTTAATCTGTCCAGATTTTGTATATATTATTATAGAGTCATGATTTCAAAAGTAAAAAAAATAAGTATTTGGGTGCCATCAGCTAGAATGGAAATTGAAATCAAAACTGTAGTATTCAAAGCTGGTGATGTTACCATTGTACCAATATGACACACATATGAACTGATTAAAAATAAACTAAGTTGAATGTACAAGATGTATAACGTTTTTTTCAATTTTGATCCATTTTCTGC
This sequence comes from Euprymna scolopes, assembly GCF_053919585.1. NCBI lineage: Eukaryota > Metazoa > Mollusca > Cephalopoda > Sepiida > Sepiolidae > Euprymna > Euprymna scolopes. The sequence continues at coordinate 82,324,874 of NC_136505.1, read as the reverse complement.
CCCTTAAAAACTATTTTAATTAGCTAAAAACCCATAAAAGAACGGTCCATAAAAAATGCAATCATTTGGGGTGCTTAGCACCACTCTGCGACTTTTAGTTTCGGAAGAGATAGAGTTTGAAAATATGGAGACACACAGACAGATATTATATATATATATATATATATATACAGTTTTGAAAAAAATAAGTGGAAGTTTCTCAAGAGCTCTTTCGGCTATCATATCATCAGGAGAAAATCGATAGCGTACAAAATAATATTATGTCGAAAATAGAGTTCTAATGGGGAACTTATTGAATGTGCCAAAAGTACGGGGACACTAAAATAAATTTATTAACGTTTAAAAAACGATTAAAATATTGGCACAACGAGGGGGGAAAAAAAACGGGAGAAAAGATTCAAAGTTCCCCAAAGAGAAACAATGCGTTGGATGTTTCCTTTTGCTGGCACAAAGAAGGTTGACAATAGAGACAGACTCCAAAATCATTAAATGGTTTCTGGAGTCCGCTCTATGTAGCACCTCGAACCATTCTATTTTATATCTATCGGTACAGCACGGGTTGTCAACCAAATGCTGGCCAATACCAGAGTCCAAGGCTGCAGAAGGAGGGAGACCACCAGACCCCATCCTCCCTTGTCTGATCTTCAATGGAACATGCTGGTTTATACGAGTCAAAAGATGCAAGGATGTTCGCCCAACATAACCAGCATCGCACTGGCATTTAAATTGATATACAATATTGCTATTTTGGATGTAAGGCAAACTATTCTTGCGAAAAGACGGAAAAGCAGGTCTCGTAGTATATACCAAACACAAGGACACAGAATAAAAGCAGTCGTAAATACTTCTGCGAATCTGTTTGGAAAGTCTATTACTCTTTTCCCCAATCCACGGTAATTTTAAATAAACCGGGCATTTCAAGGATCCAAATTTTTTAGGGGATTTAAAATCTGCAACCTTTTTGAAAATAAAGTCATCAATAAGGTCAACAGGATAACCATTATTGATGAATATTTCCCTGATCTTATCGATTTCGGCGTCTAATCTGTTAGGCAAACAAATCATGAGGGCTCTATGTACCAAAGTATTAATTAAGCCGACCTTACGTGATTTGGGTACAAAAGACAACCAGTTCACATATAGGCCAGTAAATGTCGGCTTTCTATAAATTGTAGTGAGAAAGCCCCCCTTTGAACGTTCGACAAGAACATCCAAGAAGGGAAGCGAATTGTCCTTCTCACTTTCCATAGTGAACTTAAGAGCCCCATGCAAAGAATTCACCTATTAAAAAATATCGACGCTTCACCTTGCGATGGAAAAATAGCAAAAGTGTCGTCAACATATCTGAAATATGCAGTGGGTTTAGTTATAGAATTGAACATAACGGATTCATGGTACCCGACGAAAATATCCGCTAAAGTTGGGGCCAACGGACTCCGAATTGAAACCCCGTCGACTTGACAGTACATAATATCACAAAAACTAAACTCCACGGACATAATATTATTTTGTACGCTATCAATTTTCTCCTGATGAGATGATAGCCGAAAGAGCTCTTGAGAAACTTCCGCTTATTTTTTTCAAAACTGTATATAAATTCTGTACCTCCAAACATTTATTTAAATATATATATATATATATATATATATATATAAATAGAGAGAGAGAGAGAGAGAGAGAGAGAGACAGACAGACAGACAGACAGACAGACAGACAGACAGACAGACAGAGAGAAAGCATTTATAAATATATATATGGATATACTAGCAGAGAGACCCGACCTTAACCGGGATGGAATGAGGATGAACGAATGTTTCACCCTCCCATATTTTATTGTCATTGAAATTAGTGAAATCGACCATTTTTCTATCAAATCAGTTAATTGCTTACTCTAGTTGGGGATCTACCACGACACACCAGGAAAAAGCTTCACGTTTCCCTGCAGTGACTTATTCCACAATACATTTTAGTTTATATTGCACTGTAGAGAATCTACTGTTTATTGTATAAAATTATTTTTATATAATCGCTTGAATTAAAGTTTAAAATGAAAAAGTTTAATATCATGGTTCAATTGTGCTCTAAACAGGAACATTCATTTCAAACACACACCTGTTATATCAAAGTACCTACTGTTGATTTTATATGCCGGACCTTTCTGTTTGTGTGGTAATAAAACAAATACACTTGTTATGTTAGAATGTGTCAGGTGTTACTTTAGTGAAAATTGCCTGTTCCTTTTTTCATTGGCTTTTTTTATTACCGATTATCGATTACCGATTACCGATTATCGATACTTATCGAAGATATTCTCATACAAAACCTATCTAAGAACACTGCCAGGGACAAAAAGTACATTTGTGTGAAATTTCAAAATATCGGTCCAGTCATTTGGGAGTTCATAGGGACCGAAAGCACATGAACACAATTTCTTTCTTTTTATATAATAGTAGATAGATAGATAGATAGATAGATAGATAGATAGATATGGCATATATATATATATAACTATATCTTTGTCTGATAAATACATGCTCATTGGCTGATAGGAAGGGCGCGGTGGATACTAGAAAGCTGATTGGCTAACTAAAATCTCAATAGAAGAGGAGCATATAAAAACGATAAACAACCACAGAATTCGCGCATAAGCCTGAAGTGTCCTAGAGTGGATGAAACGCGGAATATTCAGTGTAGCTTAATCGCCATATATATATATATATATATATATATATATATATATATGGGGAGTAATCATTGAATTATCGACACTATACAAAATAAGGCCAACCAGACATCACACAAATAAACGGAAATGATAACTTTTGTTATCCTGTAATTTATTTAATGATGATGCAGTCAAAGCATGCCCTCATTAATCCCAACACTAATCCTGAGGTGATGATCGAGAATACCAGGATTGGGATGAAGATTATTAATTCAGCTTAACCTTATTTTACATAGTTGAGACAATTCCATTAAATGGGGAATAAATTTTAATAATACAATAAAATGAGGCCTAGTGCTTTGTACAGGATGATGCAGAGTTCCTTTTTCATTCCTGGACAACGTCGGGTATTCCTACTAGCAAATTAATAAAGAAACCAGCATCCGAATATAATGTGAAAATTTCAATTTTTAAAATGAGTTCAAGATTAATTCCTACAATCGCTTATTATTGGAAATCAGATTTTTATAGTTACGGATTAAGTAATCGATAAACCCAAATATTCGTCGCATTTAATAATCTTGAATCAGCAGCAACAGCTAGGATATGGAGGTAGATTATACGATATGGATTTCAAAAAAAGATATAAATCGGAGAAAAAGAAATGCTTGTCAGGATTTTAAAAAGTATGAAACAGATTATCTGGGAATTATTATGGGAAGTTTCGGGCAATGTACAAGTGTAAGCAAATAGAATTTGGAAGCAACTATCCGATGTAATAACAGACGAATTTGGGGCAACGAAAAAAAAATTGGGAGCAATGTACAAATTTAAGGAAAAAAACGTTTGGAACAAACATGAAGTTGTAATGAATGGAACATTGGACGAAACTTACAACTTTAAAATACAAGGAATTGGGAGCAACTTATAGGTGTAAGAAAATGAAACAGGAGGCAAGGAAAGTGAAATTGGAAGCCAAGTCAGATATATAAAAATGGAATTCTTTGTTAATGACGTTGTTTAAAACATCTATAAAATCTTTGTGTTCACTTTTCATATGCAATACATAATAGGGAGAGATTTTCCTTTTCTAGTTCTAAATTCCTTTTGATATCTTTTAGACATTCACGACAAACTTCATACAGTTATATTATTTTCTTGCAAATCTGACTGGTTTATTTCATCGGACAGCAGTTTGACACAGTGTGATTTGCATGTAAATGTGAAATTGTTTGAAGCTTTACAAACTTATCTTGCAATTCTTCCAGATTATTTTAAACAGATGGTTTCTTGAAGATTAATGTAGATTTCGTTTTCTCATTTTTCTAACAATGATCTCTGGAGACTCGTCCAGGACTGAATGAGAATAAACAAATGTTCCACCCTCCAATATATTTAAATCACCCATTTTTCAATCAAATTAACACATTGTTGTCTATATTGCATTGTAGAGAATCTACTGTTGATTTTATAAAATTATCTGTAAATAATGGCTTCACTTACAGTTTAAAATGAAAAAATGCCAAGTGTCAGGGTTCAATTATGTTCTAAACAGAAACATTCATTTTGAACTCACCCCTTTTTATCACAGAACAAACTGTTAATTTTATTAAATTATTTTCATATAATCACTTGAAGTATAGTTAAACTTACATAAGTCAAGTATCATGGTTCAACTGTTATCTAAAAAGAAACATTCATGTGGTGGCGGTACAATATTATTCTGCGTTCATCATACACATCAAAAATAAAGACAACGTCTTACTTTATTGAAACTCTCAGACTCACCGGGTGGGTTCAACTAGAGCACAAATTATTCCCAGTTTTGTGACATTAACCATTTCTTTGGTAGGTAAATTTCATCAGACTAAATTGTTTGAATTAGTTTGATAATTTAAGTTGGAGCAGCGAATTAATCTGAAATACATTTTTTATCCCTTTAATCTTTTATCTATATAATTATAACACTCAAATGACCTTGTAACGAGTGATGTAACCCACTTTCTGGTTTACAACATCCGGTTGTGTATGCGTGCATAAACATTAACCCACAACAACGTAAACAAATAAACACAAATCGCTTCTTTTGCAGATTTTGACCTGCACACTGAAATATTAACGTTATTATTTCGAAAATATTATTTAACATGGGAGTGGGGGTGTTTTGCAACTATTCTTTATTACAACTATACTGTCGCTATTTTCTTACAACTAAACAACTTTAACCCGTTGACAAACATAAGAACAATTGTAGTAAAACCAAGACTACTACTACTACTACCTCTATCCGTCCCTTTTCCTTCCTTCCTTCTTTTTTATTTTTTGTTTACATTGGGTCAGTATGTTATATTAGCTATGAAATTAATGTACGAGCGTGACACTTGTGACGTAAAGAAAATAGTTTTTGTGACATAACAGAAACATTTCTATGAAAGTATATTAAAACGAAAAAAGAATATAGATAGATTTCTATGAGTCATTCTGTTTATGATTGTTTATTTTTGAAAAAAAGAACTTACAGCCATTGAATTATAAGTGGTTTGCCATACTTATAGGTAAATGTGCACTGAACAGATACCATAATACTTAAAGTTAAATTCAAATTTTGATATATCTTTTAATTTAAACGTGAAAAAAAAAACAATTGGGACGCTGAAAACGTATATAGTAAAACAATACATTTTATTGTCGCGTTGATTATTTATTTGTAACGCAAATTAAAAAAAACATATTTTCAGAGTTATTTATTTATGCTGATTGTGTAGAAGAAAATCTATGACTGTTTTTTAAGAAAGGTATATTAAAAAATGGGGTACTCTTGCAGAGAGTTATGCAGACGTAACTCAGCGCACGCCCGGCTTTCCTCAGAACATGACGTCAACAGTCAGAGTAAACCAAGAAAATTAAGCCGTCTGACGTAACATAAAGGCAATGACAATGGGGGACGATGGTTTTCAACGCGATGCATGTTCGCACGAGTTGAAAATTCAAAGCAGCAGACAACAATTTGGAAGAGGAAGAAAAGAAAACAAATTAGTAAAAGAAAAAGAAGAAAACAAATTAGTAAAAGAAAACAAATTAGTAAAAGAAAAAAAAAGAAAACAAATTAGTAAAAGAAAAAAAAGAAGCACACCATTTCATACTTTCACTTCAGAAAAAAAAAACATCAATTTTACAGCCTTAAGTGAGCAGCTGAAAATACCAGCCGGAGTCCTCGACTTTTGTCAAGAAAAAAAATTACTGGCACGGACAAAAACTTGTGCATCATGTGGATACAGGTGCAATCTTATTATAAGAGGAAAGATAAGCGATGGCTATGCCTGGAGGTGTCAGGCTACCAAATGCCGAACCTTTACATCTTCCGGACTGGTACCTTTTTTTTGCCAAGTCTAGGCTGACAATTGCCATCATAATAAAAAGAATCTATTTGTGGGCATTCGAGCGAGCAACACAGAAAGACCTCCAGCGCGAATACGGAATACGATCTATGCACACACACCATTAATAAAACAACGGTCTGAAGAAACAACAATATCTGATTTAATATAAAAAAAAAAAACTATCTCACCCAGTTTTGTTCCAATTTTTCTAGTTTTCAGATTTTTCCTTGTAAAAAAAAAAAACACCTCCCAAAAAAACGAACAAAAAATAACAAATTTGTTTTAAATTTTTCTTGAAAAAAAAAAAACTTTACAAAAAAAATTCCTTGAAAGTATTTGACTTGCCTTTGAACCTTTTCTCGAACAAAAAAAACCTTTAACATTATTTATTTAAAAATACATATATAGCAAAAACAAAAAAAAACAAAAAATATTGTTATAACATCTTTCTTTACAGTTAATAAAACTTAAAATTTAAGATACATTTTCGTTTCTTGTAATGCTTTTATCAGCGACGCTCAGCTTAATTTCCTCGGTGACGTTTGGCTTACTTCGGCTGTTAACGTCATGTTCTGGAGAAAACCAGGCGGACTCTACGTCTGGATCACTTTCTGCATGAGTACCAAAAATGGAGAATAAATTTTAAAAAAAAATGAAGGTGGTGGGTAAATCGCTGTTGCAAAATGCTCTTATGGTTGTCAATGGGTTAAAGTAGATTTATTTGTAAGAAAATTGCGTTAAAATAACTTAAACGTAATACGGAAATGAACGATGTAAAAAAAAATGCAGAAAGTATTAACAATTATTTATTTGGATAATTTAAATGCAAAAAAAACTCAATCCAGATGCTGAAAACATACACAGTAAAACAATACTTTTATTGTTGAGTTGATTATTTATGTACGCATGCACAACCGGAATTCATAAACTATATGTTGGGTTACAACACCCGTTACAAGATCATTTGAGTTTTATAATTATATAGATTAGTCATTCTTCTAAAAATCACCAAATTCCAAGCAGATTAAGTAAGCAAAATGGTGAGTTAAAGTGATTTGCAATTAATTTGTTTTTCTTATTTATTTTTTGCAATAATACCTTTGAATCAGTGTTTCTTTCTTCGATTTTTTAAGAAACCATCACTGATATCATATGCAGCACTTTGAAAAACACTGATCAAGATCTTGCTGACTTTTCTGACATGGATCAAGCAGTGCAATGGGAAAAATGTGGCTTGTTACTTTTTAGCACCTCTAAAGCAGCCTTCTCTCTTTTGATATGTTCCAATAGTTTATTCCCCAGAACCGCTAGACTCTGGAATTCCATTCCAGGTCCCTGCTTCCCCAACAGTACTGACGTGCAGAAGTTCAAGTGTAACGTGAACCGACATCTTGCTGCCAAAATCCCTACATAGTACCCCAGTAGTTGTTGCCCCTGATAGTAGCTCCCTACACCAAAATGGCAATTTGCCTTGTTTGGGGTGAAAATGTAATAAAAAAAAAAAAAAAAAAGAACTATTGCTCTAAAACCAAAGCATCCATCAATAGATTCACTATTAGCATGATTTGAAAATTCAAAGTGTTATACAACAATTCATTATTTTGTCTCAACTGTTATGTTTATAAAGAAAAATAAATGCATCCTGGTGGATTTCATTTCCTTAGTTTCTTTTTAATCAGATATTAAAAGTTATTTCTTAAATGTTTTTTCTTTTTTCAATTTCCATATAAAACTAATATATTCAATAAAAAAAACACAAATTCCTTATTAGTTTAGAGCCTAACTTTTGTTCACGTCTTGGTTTGTGTAAAAACAAAAAAAAAAAAAGAAGCAGATTGGAGATTTGAAAAACTTCTATATTATATTTCTTCAAGTTTGTTTGTCTGTCTGTTACACTTTTTCTCAGAAATTATTGAGCCAATCTATCTGAAATTTTGTGTGGACCTTTGTTATAGTAAAATGCTGCAAACTGAGTATCATGGTATCTATTTAATGCAAAGTTAGGGATTAATAGGGATTAGTTACAACAATGTCATATTTAATCTAGAAGTTTTATTGGAAAATACTGGACTGATCTGGCTGAAATTTTGTATGGAACTTTGCTATTATAACGTGCAAGGAACTATTATTACTATCCATTCAATGCACAGTTAAGGATTAATATGGATTAATATTTAATGCAAAAATGAACACAAATTTAACCATATTTATGGATCGAAGATAAAGAAAACGAAATGGTTAGTTCGAATCAAATACTGATTTGTCAAATGCATTGCTATTTAGAGCTAACTCCGAAAATCCGATTTAACTTTATATTTTAGGTATTTGTATTTGTTGCTTGGAGTAAGCAGTCCGGGATTATCTCTGTTTACATTCAACTCCTCTAGAAAAAGAAAAACAATTGTTTCTAAATAAATTGTTATGAAATGACAGAATAGTATGAAGTTTGAATTTAATATGTCTGTGTGTATTTGTGTGTCTGTGTGTGTTTTTCAGCTCAAACTATTGATCCAATAATCATAAGTATTATGTCACTCATTATCATCCTTCTGCAGAAAAATTAGAAATAGGATTGATAGGATAAAAAAAAAAGCAAGTAAAATATGATAGAATAAATCAAATGTGATAGCTCAACAGAGAGAAAAAACTTTATGTTAGATATAAGAAAAGAGATTAGACTGAATTCTCTCAAAACAGAAAGGGTGAAGAGGAGGAAACGGAGTGTCAAAAAGGGAGGAGGCAGAGGCGATCATCTGATGGCTAAGAAGTGATGGGTGTAGAGTTAATAAGATTAACAAACATTGTCGTATGTTTGCATGTTGGGCTGATTATTTCCACCAACAATTAGCAGATTATATCCGTACATCACTAATTACTCGATGCATCTTATACTCATCTTCCTGCCGCAGTCACTGTATGAGTTGTCAAGATATCAGGCTCAGTATTTTAAGCTCATAAGTGTAGGCTTCTTGTGGTCAACAACCATAGAAATCTCAAGCTTTTATAGGTAAAGTATATCAGATGTAGATTAAATTTTATAAGCATACAAAGAGAACTACCTGCCATTGCCCAGGGGTTGAATTTGTAGGATTAAACATCCACAAAAATTGCATGCCATTTCTTATTTCAGTAGCTTCAGTACATGAAGGAATACCCAAACATGCATCTACCCGATGCATTTAAACTATTTTGAAAGATAATAAAACAAAAACTGTTAGATATTCATGAAAAACTTGGCAGATAAGTCATGCATTAACTGAAGTTTATTTGTACTAAATGGTTTCATTGCAGAAAGGGTTGTAGGGTTTATTAATGATTTCATAGCTGTTGTTTTGGGGGTCCATCCCAAGACTGATATTTATTAATATAAAGTGGTGAAAGGGGTTATGGTACGATGAATGTGAAACTACAGATGAGATGATCATCATAGCGTCCCCGCATATCATTGAACGATGACAAAACAAACACTTTTGGACATTCATGACATGAACTGAAGTTTATTTGTCCCCAATATGAGTAGAGTACAAAAAAGATTGTGTATTTTATTAACGATCACATGAATGGTATGTTCTTTGGGGAGGGGGGCACACTGTATCTTTTGTCAGAAATTTGAAAGCAAGAATTAACACTGAATATGATTAAATTCTGGGTTCATACATTTCCCACATAAATCGCACAGTGGTTACTACTGATTTTGTGTTACTGCCTCATTTTTACTAGTATCCTTGGCAAAGACATGAACCCAGATATCCTCCTTCCAGCTATGGATAAACAGTAATAGTTACTGGACTCTGAAATAACAGCCTTTCTCTGCTTATCCTAGTATTACTTCCAAACATTTTGGATTTCTACTTGCTACTGAACTCAAACAATCTTGCTTCACAATCTTGGTTGAAACTGTAATCTTTGCCTCGCTATAAACTCCCTGACCAAGCACTTTACAGGGTGTATCCATTGTCTCTTGAAACTGAAAAGAGGCCAAAGATTACTGCATAAATGACCACAAAATATCTGATCAGATTTGAATTTACTGATACTTATACTGATAATATCAATCAGGTTGATAATTCCCTTGGCATAAACTGGTGTTACCAGATCAGGCTGGCTGAAGGTACTGGCTTCCTGACTTCAAATATACCCAACATTGATGTTATTACTTTTTTTCTTTTCCCTTTGCAAAATTTAATCATCAAGCCAAAAACAAAAACACTTTTACCTCTACAAAACGATCAAACTTTAGAGAATAATAAACCATGAATAAACATTCAAAGAACTTGAAGCATAAAACAATTTTCCAAAATTACTTGATTCAGCATTAAATAACATGAAAAGGGTCGATATGCCATAAAACAAAACAACCAAACCAAACACCATGAAATAAATATTTGAAGATATAAAGAACTTGAAGCATAAAATCTTTTTCCAAAATGACTGGATTCGGCAGTAAATAATCCGATCAGGGTTAATATTCCATAAAACCAAACAACCAAACCTTGAAACAAAAAGTACCTACTAAGGTTCTATGTGGAATGATTCAGTGATTTCTTAAAAAACATAGTTCAGTTCTAAAAGCAACAGAAGAAAGTTATAGTGAGAGCATGAACATAAAACTTCACAATTTTTAGTCTATAAAATAGATTTCAGTTATGAGAGAAAAACTTGCTTAATGAATGACAGCAAAGAAGTATTTGAAAATCATCTTTCATGTTATATTTTTATATTCTTTATAAAAAGACAATATTTATGGATTTCTTGACATAAATGAGAAAACCTGTTGCTGATAGTTTATAATCTAAAATACTTTTAAAATTATTCAAGGTAAAAATAACATTTCATGAGATTAACTGTTGAAATGGGTCATTGAAAACTGGCAATTATCAGCAGCAGCAGCAGCGACAAGAGGCGGAAGAGGAGGAGGGGGTCACCTTTTGATGATGACTTTGAACAATTTAAGTGAGACACCCAAAAAGGCAACTAAAGGAGTAAACCAAACAGAGCTTTATACCAAAGTATCATTTTCTTTATTAACTAGGCTCATTATATATGTATGTATATTTAAAAATAAATATTAATAATTTTTTATACCTTTTTTTTATTTATTTTTTACAAAGGAGTCACCACTTATCAAGGCCCGGAGGCCACTCGAAGATAAGGGTTAATGAGAGTACAGTGGTCAAGGGGAACGTGTCAGTCATCGTTAGTCGTGGAAATTTGGTAAATTGGATTACTTAAGGTGATGACTCATCAAGAATTTGTTCGCATTGGACTTGAAGACAACCATATTGTAGTCAGTTGAAAAGCAGGAAAATGGAACAAAGTTCCACAGGCGTGCAATTCTACGAAAGAAGCTTTGTTCATGAAATCTATGTTTAGGTTTAGGTACAGATAAAGAGTGGGGGAAATTATTTATAGTGGTTTCAGCTAGAGAAGTGTTTTTTGTGAAAGTCAGGCCAGAGGGGACCATAGATTGGAGCTCAGACGAGCACTTGCCATGAAAATAACGATAAAGCAGAGACAGGCTCGCAATGTCTCTTCTGTGGGAAAGAGGTTCCAGGGAAGAGACAAACACTAGTGTTCAATGCTATGCAATCATCAGTGTAGGAAGTGATAATTACTGCTGGTTGGGAGATATATAAGTCCAGGTTAAGAATATTCAAAGCAATTAATTTCACAAGGTTTATATAATAATGCTCAATAATAAATAGCGCAAGGTATACTTTTATTTATATTCAATTAAACGCTTTTTTAATGTCACTACACGATCATGACAATGTTTCAATCGATAAGTTAACAACCTTGTCAGACGATGCACGATACTTTTAATAAAATAAAAGTTAAGAGTACTCTTAGTGGTTAACATCATGGTTTTAAATCAAAATTACTCTTCAATATTAATTTTTATTAATTTTAAATTAACCCACTAATTAGCTTACAATTTTTATATTCTATGGAAGTAATCAAGCTCTTAAATTTTATTTTCTTAAATAATAAATAAATAAAATAAAAAAATTAAAAAGACATGCCAAATTGAATATTTAATATTAAATATCCAGACAGTACAAACGCTATATAATGTTATGTTTAAAAAGGTTTTAATAGTTCGAATTGATGAGTTAACCTCTTTTTTCTCATCTTAGAAGGGAAGTCGGTATTCTAACACGATTTTTCAACTTTTGCGTGGATGTCTATGTAAATCCATATTCCTACCTTTTCTTCTTTTTTTCTCTTCTCCTCTACTTTGTTTTTCATATGCAACCTCGTGACTTTTTAAATTGCAATGCTTGTGTAATTTGTTTCTTTCCATCTTCATTTGAGAATTGTGACGTTTTAAAAAAAGCGCCTTGCGTCGACTGACAAAGTCGTTAGGTATTTATAACTAACTGACCAAAACATTATCATAATCGTGTAGCGACATGAAAAAAAAAAAAAACGTTTATTTGAATATATATATATATATATATATATATATATATATATATATATATATATATATTCAAATAAACGTTGTTTTTTTTAATGGGACGATTCCAATATTTTTCTTGATTCTGATACAATTACTGATTCCGATTCTTTACAAATTCTTAAATACTTAACAATAGAGTTGTTCTTTTTCCCAATTACCATTAAAAAACATGTTAAATGTGCAGATATTTTCTCAAACGTAAAAACAAACTTGTGGGAGATGACCTATAGATTTTTAATTTTACTGGTTTTCTAAAATCAATAAATATTTATTTTTTAACATTACTATCAACAGTGAAAGATTTTGTTTTATTCAAAATTAAAAAAAAAAAAAGACAATTAAAAGAATCGTTTTTAGCATCGGAAAATAGGCAAAAAATTTTCTGATTCCAATACCGATTTCAATACCTACAAAAGTTCTGATTTTTACGATTCCAATTAATCATCCTAACACTAATATATATATATATATATATATATATATATATATATATATATATATATATATACACACACACACACACACACACACACACACACACACACATGCACTAGAAGAATACTCGTCCCAGGGCAGGTTAAATTAATTCTTGGAATAGAATAGATTTTTATCACTTTTATGTTCCTTTGAAAAGATTAAAATCAAGATATAATGCTACTTAAACCTTATACCTAGAATCTTTATTCTAATTTTCATCAAAAACTATTACATGATTTTGATTCTAGAAAAAATCTAAAAAAAAGGGTGTTTTAAGAAGAAATTGAAATTCAAGGAATCTTGCTTGATTGGAATTAAATTTAATTAGAATCAAATTTAATGCAAATCTAAAATATTTGAATTTTCAATAAGAAAATAGTGCCTATATTATGTCCCCTAAAAACCTGAAATTTGTTGAATATTTATTGATATTTAATAGCCATTTTTTAAATTTTTTAAATTAGAGGTATGAAATTTTTACCATCTTTTTAACCCTTTTGCATAAAAGGAAATTAAACCAAATATAATCTACTTTATATTCCCTTACATCTAACATCTGCATTTCATAATTTATAATTATCAGTTAATTAGTTTATGAGCAAATACATACATATATATATATAAACATATGCACATAGCTAACTTTACATAACTAAAAATTTACAAAGTAAATTTTCTTGGTATCCCTTGAGCAAAGTATTAGCTTCTAATCTACCCAAAATCTATCTTTTCCGGCCTTTTTTTTTTACCTTTTTTCTTTCTGCAGCCCTATAAACTATTCAAATCTCACCCTGTCCAACTGTTCTGGGTATAACACAAAATTAATGAGACACCAATTTAGGAATTTTCAGGAATCCCTCCTTAGTTACCAGGGGCATTTCTGTATTTTAGTTTTCTTTGGTTTTCACTTTTGAAGAGTTTGATTTAATACAAAGGGAAACAATCACAAAATTCTGGAAATGGAAATGGAACTGGACGTAATCCTTTGTAAATAAATTGTTTGTTGTTTTAATATATTTCGAAATTTTAAATAAAGTGTTTGTTATTTTGATTTATTATGAAAACTGTTTGTTCCTAAAAAAGTGTCACACATTATTTTACTTGTGACTTTTAAATTATTTTAAAAATATTTATTTATCTGAAAAGTGTAGCTTTAATTTATTTCGAAATTTTAATTTATTAAAAAAACAGTTTGTTTCTTAAAAGAATTCATTTAATTCAATTAATGGTCAGTTTTCTGTTGTGTTATTTGATTTTTACAAAAACTTTGCAAAAGTTCTGTAAATTTCGCGATTGTCTTCACTTGCCCTGAAATGAACTCTTCCCAAAATGAAAACCAATAAAACCTAAAATGCAGAAATATTTTTCCAGGTTCTACCTGCCAGGACCCCTATCTATGTGTTAAAAAGAAACTATTGTTTATAGACTATTAATTTAGAAAATATAAACTTACAAAACAAATTAATCTACAAATCAATTTAAAAAATATATATTTACCGTTTCAAAATCGACATGTGGATGGTTGACATGCCATAAAATCCAACAACCAACCAAACGTTTATGAAATAAAGTTCTTTCACATATTATAAGAATATAGTAACTCAGTATCGTCAGTTTAAGGCTAGGCAAGAAGGATGAGAAGTAAATCCATATCAGAGTTGCTAATATTGCTCGATTTTCATCCAGCAATGAGGAAAATATTAGATTGTTTGCACTTAATAAGATAATGAATCGTCCCCAATAGATACTACATTTCAGCATCAAATAATCTTAAAAAAAAGGTTTGATAGACAAAGCAAAGCAGGTGAATAAGAACACAAGTAATGAAAATGAAATACTGACCAATCTTTTAATATTCACTGACCTAAAAGAAAAACTATTTTTGATTTTTGGAAACAATATTGACCAACTGAGTAAACAAAACACAGAATTTAAACTAATAATAATGAACTTAGTAAAACCCATGGAAATTCCACGATGCTTCAATCTGAAATTAACTGTTAATAATAATATTGCTTTTGAAATAATAAATGTCTGAGAGGGCCAATACTATTCCTCATCGCTAGATGAAAATCGAGCAGAGGGTCAATTACTCTTTCTTCTGTAAAAATTATGGCAGGTAAATTAATAAATATTCCTCAAATTTCAGTTTCTTTCCAGCATTTTAAAGAGTTGTTAGTAATATAATAATATACCTACAATCTCCTATTTGATAATTCAAATATTTCCGATTTGCATGAAATTTGATCCATAGATATTAGACAATTAAGCAAGATTTTTTTAATTGCAATTTTCTATAATTAAACCTTAAGTCCCAAATTTTAGACATTTTTCTAGAATAAGTAGATTCTGATCCAAACTGGAATAAAGATTCTAAACATACGGTTTAGTAGCTTATATATCTTGATTTCAATATTTGTAAGGGGATTATAAAAGTTGTGCAAAACTGTTCTGTTTGGTGAGTTTATTTTTATTATTAACTGGCAGTATACCTGTCCTGGGATATATGTCTGCAAGTGATATATGTCTATACGTAATATTGTTTAGCGTCACTACAAAAAGAGAGTAAAGTAATATTTAGGACATTAAAAGATGATGCAGTACATATTATTATTATTATTATTATTATTGCCTCACATGGAGCTTTCACACAAGTCAACAACCGATCTGATTGGAAACCTGTGGTGTTCTCTGGAAGCTGAGTGACAACAAGTCTCCCCAGACGTCCAGCTCTCTCCACCTCCTTCGATAGCATTTGCAAATAAATTTGCATCATCGCAACAGCCATTTACCTTTGATTTCTCGCTGGCAGTGGCCATTGGTTTATACTGGAATTTGAGTGGCACTAAGCCTCCCCAAGGTCTCAATTCTCTTCGCGCTTGTCCAGCGGAGGTCTGGTCAGCACTCTCTCCTCGGTCTTTCCATCCTCCTTGACCCTTCTACATTTATTGGGTGGGTTTTTATCAGTATTTTGTTTCATTTTCGATTTTTAAGCGATTATCGAGATTCCATAGATGACGGCCATTTTGTTCTATTTCTAATTTAAGCATTCAAAACTACTTGTATTCCAAAGTTAATATACGCATTAAAATAAGTTCAAATGCAAAAAGCTTATCTGGATAGGTAGAGTAACCTATCTGGCGTTTAGTAACATTTATTTATTATATATTTGTTTTTTGGCCACTGTTTCGTTTTTGTTGTTTATACAGGAGAAGATGTCTCTTATATCCGGGTTAGACTGTACTGCTAAATGCTCGATTATTTTTGTAAATTGTATTTATTTGCAAAATAAATATTCTATAAGATGTGAAGATGTTATTGTCACCGTGCACACTTTACCTGGACACGAATGTTTTATGTGGTGGGAGGAGAGGGGTAATGTAAAGTGATGAATAAGATAGATAGAGAGAGAGAGAGAGAGAGAGAGAGAGAGAGAGAGTTTACGGCATCACAATGAAAGAGCGAAGAGAGAAGGAGGGGGACTCTATTATGACATCACAATAAGAGAGAGGAAAAAGTAAAAAGAGATAGAGAGAGGAGTGAGATAGTATAAGATCACAATGTATTCTAATTTTCTCAAATCCTTTGACTTTGTTATTTTTAGCCAACCAATGACAAAGTTTGAAAAATTATATATTTATTAACAAATACTAACCCAGTAAATCACGGGTTGTCTAATAATACTAAAAAATGTACATAAAGACTTTTTAACCACTTGTTCCATGGTTTAAAATAGTTCACCAGTTCACCACTTACTTCACCAGTCATATTTACTTACTTTTAAACTGTAGTTAATATTGGGTCATATGGTGTTAAAGTAATAAATTAACACTATATTCAACCTAATACTCGGAATATTAAAAAATAAATAAACGATTATTTACCTCTTAAAATGGTTCAATATCAAAATTAATTTAGAAGCAAAATTTAAATTTTTCATAGTTTTTAAACAGCTGGTTGTTACCGACCTTTTGGCTAAATATCCTTTTGCATTAATTAACATTTTACACCGGCTGTTAGGGAACACATACATAAAAATAACTTTGCTCAATAATTATCATAATATACATTAATTGCCGGCAAATTAATAATAATAATAATCGCCAATTTTAGACAGCGTATTTGTTTTTAAAAGAAAAGTATCCGCCAAACCTACTGCTACTCCTGCTGCAGAATATATCACGCCACTCTATATGATCATATTTACCGCCCACTTAAATTGAAAAAGCGACTTAAAAGAAAAACAATTACTAGACATTTGCAATCATATCAAAACATACAAACCATCGCAAATCATCTAAACGACCAACAATTTTAAAACAGTATTTATTGCAGCTGAAAAAATGAGGACTATTTTTCGATTTTTTCATCGAGCGAGTTAACCGCAGAAGGATAAACTGAAATTAGTAATGATTACATTACTCGGTATCGGGTAGTGATTAGGCAGAAGTATTAACGTTGCGGTGTAATACCACTTATCACGATAACAGTCAAAGTAGTGCCACAATATGGCGGTTTATGTAGTCGTCACAGTTTGTGGGATGGAACCATGAGGTTCTCCACAGACATAGAATTATCGGAAAAACTTTACAGTTATCTCCTTGGAATGATCTGGATTTAAATATCCAATCTATCAGTTTGCAGATTATTACTGTATTGTTTTTTGTTTTTTTTAAACGGACTTATCGACGTTGTCTGCTCAAGTCGCCGCCATTGAGGCTTAGAGTGTGTTGGATCTTATTTTTATTATAAATATTATTATTGTTGTATGTTATAACGGTCGCGTTTTCTACTTAGTCTTGTAGTTCTTTGCGTCCATTTATCGGAACATATTCATACAAAAAGATAAGTTAGAAACAGCGAGAATTGACGGCAAAAATTCTCACCTTTTCTTTACCTAATGGCTGTTCAGCAGGTAAGTTGGTCAACTCACTTTTTCTGTTTGACTTGATTGTATTTTAAAAAAAGAAAAAACATGGTGTTTATGAATGTCACCTTTAATCACATAAATAAACCGCGTATTGTCTTTCGAACCAATTTAGTTATTTATTTTTCGAAACAATAGAATTGGTTAAATAAAATAAACAAACCACCCATTTTTATTTTTTTAACCCGATCAACCGGACTTTTATAAAATTATTTTTGTTGTTTATGCCATTCTGATTTAAATTTAACAGAAGTAAAAACGTTTACCATCTAATTTAAACTATTAAAATAATCCAGTTGTTGTCTTGTACACAAACAACATAAATACGTATTTTATTTTTTTGTTGTTGTTTTCGAAGAATCCAAACTGCTATAGTAGTAGCTTAGTAATGCTTGCTACACATATAAACCTTTTTTCAGTGTCTAAAGAGACAATGGATAATCCCCTGTAGGGGTACTTGCGCGGGATGGGGGGGGGGGTCTATAGTGAATAAAACCACGGTTGTCCAATCTATAATTGCATCTCTCTTGAACAGCCATTGCTAGAGTCCACTGGCAAAGCTAAATCCAGGACGACTGGAAACAATGCCGGGGTAAGCAGAGAAACTGATGTTTATTTTGGAGTTTATCCTTTTCTAGACTAATTGCTCAATCAAGGCCTGAGTTTACACTACTATTTAATCCCCATCAAGGTTTGTGGATTCATACCTTTCCCAGGGATATTAGTGAAAAAATGTGACTCAGTAGTTCCAATGCCAAATCCGTTAATAAATCCGTCAGATTAACAACACAAATTCACTTCTCTATTTTTGCCATTAAAAACAACTAATGTTGATTTAGTTTAAAAAAAAAAAAGCGACACATTTTAAAACTTTGGTACTTGATGTAGAATACAAACCGTAGTATTTTTTAGGTAGGATTTTAAAATTAAATTTTACGGTATCGTTTATTAAATTGGTTAGGTGAAAGTACAAAATAGTTACAAAACTGGTGATAGTGCACTTACTGATCCGCGCTATTTTTTTAAATCGTATTTCCAAGTTTAATTAAAGTTTTATGATACTTTTTTTTTTATTCAATTGTAAGGTTAAAGTATAGAATAGTTATAAAACACCCTCCCCTCCCCATGTTAAGAATGGCTTTTTAAATAATAACGTTATTATTTCAACACGGATCAATAAGTGCACTGGACTAGTACCACAAAACTCTCTCCCCTCTCCATTATTTCAGCACGATCTGTATTATTCTGCACAAGTAAACAACAAACGTATGTGGGTATGTGTGTGTGTGTATATATATATATATATATATATATATATATATATATATATATGGTGCTAGTGCAGAGGATGATCCGCGCTATTTTTTAAATCGTATTTCCAAGTTTAATTAAAGTTTTATGTTTTTTTTATTCAATTCTAAGGTTGAAGTACAGAATAGGTACAAAACACCCTCCCCTCCTCATGTTAAGAATGGCTTTTTAAATAATAACGTTATTATTTACGTCCGGCACTCTCTGCACTAATACCATATATATATATATATATATATATATATACACACACACACACACAGTCACGTTACTTTTTCCACTCTCTAGCAACTGGTTCAATATAATAGCAAGCACCAGCAGCTGATTGATCGAACTCTACTGTTTGGAACAGCAACAAATAAGATTGAAAAAGTAAATTTTCTCCCCACCCTAATACATACATTCAAATTTGCCCTTGATGACTCTTCATGAAATTAATATTGTAATATTGTTTCGTTTCACCAATACAAAATCTGCAAATGTGAGGTTTGTATCTTATGGGGTTAAAGACACACAGGAATGCAACTTGTATAATAGAAAACTTATTTTGTATTTTAATTATATCTAAAACTTTTAAAGATTTAAAATAATGTAAATTATACCACACCTCCGTGTTTAATGGGATGGTGGTATAATTTAAATGTTTTTTGTGTATTAAATTTGTGATTGAATGCGGAAATATTGTCGTCACGAGAAGTCCTCATTTGTGGGTTTTCTTCACGGACGTTTCATACAGAATTTATGAGATTGTTTATTTTTTATAAATATTTTAACTTATGACATTCCCAAATTGTATTGAGTATTCTTTTAAAAATCTGCCGCTTGTGTTAACAAAACAATCGGTTTTAATAAATAAAAAAAATAATTCGATTTTAGCTATGCCTGTTAATAACACTATTTTATGATTTTTCATAAAATTAAATCATAAATGTGGTCGTTTCTTTTGTTTAAAATTAAAAACAAAAGAATACATGCAGAACGAGAAATTAATTAAAAAAAGATTTTCTTCACACACACACACACACACACACACACAAAATCGTTTGTTGATCAATAAATAAGTTTTGTGAATCTCTTTATGTTCTTATTTACTTGCCTCCCCACGAGGACAGAGTTAGACATAAACCGATTTTTGCCGAATTAAACCAAAAACTTAGGTTATAGTTATAAAACACTTCTATTAAAATTCAGTAAAAGTACATAGATTGAATTATAATTTTATTATTAATGGAATATTTTCGAAATTGGAAATGTAACGTGAAATGACAAACTTCACAAACGTGTGTTTCTTCGAAAGTAAAAAATAAATTTATATACATTTAAACTGTCGAATAGAAAATTGTTTATAATTTTTAACGGTGCTTCTACAGAATTTTGATCAAAACAATTACTATAACAGTTTTTTTTTTTTTTTTTTTTTTTTTGCAATTTACGGACCGTACTGAAACAGAGTTATTTAGAAATTCATTCTTAGTATGGGAAGAGAGGGCTTTGCTAATAATTCTGTACTTTCACCTAACAATTTAACAAGCAGGATACCGTAAAAAAAATTCTGTCTAAAAATAGCACTGTTTGTAAACTGTAGAATTACCCGTTAAGAAAATTAGAAAATTCAATAACAATTTTTTTATCATAATTTCATGACTAATTCGACTTAAGCAAAATGAAAGTAAAAATTCCGGGCCAACGCCGGACGATACAATTAGTTCTAAGGAAATATATCTTTTTGAGAAGATAGCTCGTAGATTTCTTCGAGATGAGACTAAGAAGGAAGGAGGACACGTGATAATGATTACATTATTTTCTTAGTTGCATATTTTTAACCTCAACCAAGCAAGCTCTAATTTTCTTCTCAATTCAATGGAAAGCCAGTGGTGTTTATTTTATTTATTTTTTCCTGAATCTGGTTTTAATGATGGTTTGAAATGTGTCTTTTATCCACGAGACTATTAGTGTAGTGTTGAGTAGCAGTTTCGTTGTCCAGAGACAAATTACATAATCTATAAGTCGTATATTCGTCTGTTTTTTTTTTTTTTTTTTTTTTTACTTTTTTCTTATATTAAAATAGATGTCGAAAACGGTGGTGGTGGGGGGGGGAATATAACGTGATTGGGTATGTATGTAGGGTTAGAGTTTGATTGGTTTTGAAAGATGTCACATGCACTTTTTACTTATCCAGAACATGGCGAGGCCTTGCTAGTTATCACATTAAATATTTCATTACACCAATGATAATTCTCCATTTCTTTTAATGATATGTCACAATTTCCACAATTATATTCCGTGTAATGATAAACCATGAAATCGAGAAGTTCATGTCGTCATAAAATCAATAGTTTATTTTCTATGTATTCAGATTATCCTTATGTTTTGCCATTTCAATAATTTAAATTCTGATTATTACTATTTACAGCGTGATATTTTCACAACGTTTCTAACCTTCAATCTTCTTCAGGTGCATTTTTGCAAAGTTGAGCATTTGTATGCAGAACTGAAGAAAGATCGAAAATCAGTACAGGATCTCAAGTCTAACATAAAGATTATTAAGTTCAACTAACAAGGTTCCCAAGTTTGAAAAAAAAAAAATGAAACCTGACAAAGGCTAAAACGTTAATCTAACGTTAATCACATGAAATTAGTCATCTTAACAATACGATTGCTTCTTTGATTGAATGTTTGGTTGTTAATTCTTTTAGGTCAGTTTTAATTTATAACACAAAACGAAACTATTGGTAGGATTCAAGTGTAGCATGTTTAGGAGGTCATCATCCCAGGAATTATATCCTCTTTTCTGATGGGAGGCGTGTTTATTACTATCACCTGAGGCAGTGAGGCACCCTTTTCCATTAGGGAATACCAATGGTATTGACCAGGCAGTGTTTACATGCATTTATTTTTGGAGAGCTGAATTTCCATAATAACCTTTGTGGGAGGCAGCTGCACCATTACTTGCTTCTTACAGCAACAAGATGTAGCACAAGGCTTAGTGTCCCTCTTCCTCCAGGGGAGGAATACTGTGGTTGAGTACAGAAATAGCCAGGAATGGCTCTGTCGGCATTTCCTGGTAGAGGTGTATCAGGTAATCAGCAATCGATTAACCACCTGCTCTTGAACGAGGAGGTAATGCCTGTGAGAGTGTACCTTGTTGAACTGTATCTCAGCAAAGTCTGCTGTCAGATCAGTCCTTAGGAATGATAACTGAGAAGGACCTCGGCCAATGATGTCTGGCCTTAAAGTTTCAAAATGTTGCTCACTTGTATTTTCGCATGATTTTTTGACGACATGACTCTGTAAATTATTGCAAAATGTGCATAAAAAATTCAGTCAATTTTTAATAAGATGAGACATTTCTTTATTTTTCTTAAAATAAGTAAAAATTATAAATAGAATCTTTCAAAGTATGTCTCCCTTTGTTTCTTGATGATTGTACAATTCAAGCTCTAACCTATATAAGTGGTTGCCATGACAATGGCATTAATATTCATTTATTTAAATCCACTCTTTGTGTTTTTGTTGTGACAAGAACGCAAGTTTTTTTCTTTAGATGTTTATTTTTAATGATGTTTAATATTTTTGAATTTGAATTCCAATTCCATAATGCTTTTTTATGGACCAGAAAAAGTTAATATAAACATTGTTGAAGTCTACTTATGAAGAATATTAACTTCCTCTACTCAAGCAATTAGATGACTCCACCCTCTCCACGCATATAAGCACACACCTACGATAATTGTCTTTATTCAAGAATACCATATTAAAAGCACCTGTTTTGCACTTACAATCTTTCTGGTTGTGTGTGAGGAAATGACACTGACAAAATATTCTTGATTTTGAATCATTGTGTCCTTTGGTTTTGTACTCTTTATATCCTTTAAAGAAGTTGTGCCTTAAATAGATTTCAACGTATACACTGTAAGATGCAATGATTCTACACCCAAAATAATTTCTGAAAAAATCACTTTTGTTCCTAAAACTGCATTTTGAATATAAAATTTACAGTTAAAGCTTTAAGTGCAAATAACCATTAAGAACTGCAACACCAGTGCAGTTGCATCCGATGATGTATGGCAGCATCACAGTTCTAACAATTTCTTGTTAGATCATGGAAGTTAAGCAATGTTGAGCCTGAACAGTACTAAAATGATGGCCATTTGTAAATACCAGGTGTTGTATGCGAGAGGATAGTGAAACTTCCCTGCAAAAACGAACATAAAAATCAAGATTGTGATTATCCTTTATATAATATTGATATTTTCAATGTGAGAAACATTAACTTATCAACTATATTGTATGAAGATCAGTTGTATTCTTTTCTGTGTTTGGTAGTTCCTGAATTTTAACCAGATACACTACAAATTTTATAGTCTGATTTAGTATAACCTAAAGCTGGTTATGGTAAAAAAAACAAAAACTCTTAATATACATTTTCTTCAAATCGCCAGGTAACAAATTACTACAAAGAGGAGGTTAGCTTTTTTTCTGGTGCATTATTTAAAAAAAAAAAAGAAACACTTAAACTATATCAAACAGTCTGCTATTGATGATTTTTTTCTTTCTATTATATTGAAGAAAGTTCAAAAGTTTATGCATGAGCGAGTGTGGGGAAATGGGATGGGATTTCTAAAAGAAATATAACTAAGAGAGAATTATTTTAGTTATATATGTGACACCTTTGAACTTTTTTTTTTTTTTTTACAAAGCATCACCACTTATTAAGGCCCAGAGGTCACTCGAGGATAAGGGTTAAAGAGTGTACAGTAGACAATTGGACAATATAGTAATCATTAGTAATGGAAATTCAGTAAATTTGTTAACTTATATGGAACGGCTTATCAAAAACTTGTTTACGTTAGACTTGAAGACAACCGTATTGTAGTCAGCTGGAAAGCAGGAAAACGGAAAACAATTCCATAGGCGTGCAGTTCTAAGAAAGAAGCTTTGTTCATGGAATCTATGCTTAGGTTTAGGCACAGATAAAGAGTGGGGGAAATTACTGATAGTGTTTTCTGCTAGATGGGTGTTTCTTGTGAAAGTTTGGCGAGGGAGGACCATAGATTGGAGCTTAGTCAAGCACCTGTCATGAAAATAACGATACATCAGAGACAAACTCGCAACATCTCTTCTGTGAAACAGAGGTTGCAGGGAAGAGAAAAGGACATTCCCTACGAGGCTACGAAGTCTATTTTGAACTCTATCAAGGCAGGACAAGTCCTTTTTAGCAGCTCCTTCCCAGATGTGACAACAGTATTCCATCCTTGGACGTACCTGGCTCTTATATAGATAGAGAATTGCATCAGCAATGAGATATCTACAGAATCGATTGAAGGATCCCACCATTTTTCCAGCGGCCTTGGCAACGGATTTAATGTATGTGTTCCATTTAAGCTCAGGAGTAAAGGTCAAGCCCAGAAGCTTGTCAAAACATGATGCCTCCCCAAGACGATAGCCATTCATTTCAATTGATGCCAGATGGAGATCAGAGCATTGATGATGTAAAGATAAAAGCTTGGTTTTAGATGCATTAAAGGTAACAAGCCACCTCTTTCTCCATTGTACCACGTGCTCAAGATCAAAAGAGAGAGAATTGGAGAGAACTTGGTCGTTTACGGTCTTAGATATGCTACCATAGATAGTAGTGTAATTAGCATAAATATCTACGAATGATGTAAGGATGTGATTTGGAAGATCATTAATGAAGAGAGTGGGGTCCAGGATGGACCCCTGAGGAACTCCAGCATTAATACTGTGAGCTTCTGATTTCTGCCCATCAACCACTATTATGAATAATCTATCAGAGAGAAATGATTTAATAATTGAGAAGACATTTCCAGCTATACCATAGCTGGAGATTTTGTGAAATAAACCTTTATGCCATACTCTATCAAAGGCCTTAACTCCCTCCCCTTCAACCAACATAGGGAAACTTGCTGATGTGGTATAGTTAGTATTTCTTATAGACAATGAATTTGAGGATGCATTTGTTTTGAAGAAGTTCTTGTGTAATCCTCATAGAATTTCTCTTTACTGCTCATATGAAACAGGGCATGACTTTTGAACAATTATCTTTTGACTACACCATTAAGTTGTTGTTGAGTTGAGTCTCGCATAATGACTGGGTGTGTGATTTAATTTAGGATTATGAAAATCTTCTAAATCCTCTTCATTTTTTTTATTAGATTTTGGCTTTAGTTCCAATTCATTCAGTGTGACTAAATGTCAATCTATTTTTTGTGTATACAAGGACACGTTCTCTTATTATATTTAACATGCAATGAATGGTTAAATAATTAAATTGCTCAGTTTTTCATATCATTTTTTCAACATTTATGTGAATCAATTTTATTAGTGTTTTGAGAAAGCGTGTCATTATACATTGAAAAAATACAGTTTATGTAGTTATTGTGAAATATTTTTAGGTATGCCATCCAATGCATTGATAACTTTAAGCTTGCTGTTCTAATCTTCTATTCATCAAATCGTGTGACCACTTCTGCGTCAGTGTTTTTTGCGTGTAACTTACAAAGGATTATTTCTTGTTTACTAATAATCAATTAGTTATTGAAATCAAAAATATAATAAGTGCAAAGTACCAAAAATGATTGTTTTAAAATCCTATTTAAAAACAATCAATTACAAAATTAAATTCAACAATTCAACGTTTTTGTTTTTGTGAACAATTGTCATTTGAATTTTTATTTAATAGTTGAAAACGATGAATTACTTTGTGTCCTTTCAAAATTTGAAAGGAATTTTGAAACTTTCTTTTAAATAGAAAGTAATTTCTGTCTCAAAATTCTTAATTCTCAATGATTGAAAGTTTCGGAAACTATAAACTAATTCTATTTGAATCTATGAACTATACAAGTCTATCCAACACTGAGTTTATATTAATATCAATACCAATTGAGTGTGAATTCAAGCTTGGTGTTTTCTTCACAGAAAGATCATTTGGTTATAATGAGGTTGTCAAAGTAAATCTCTCTGGGAATTTTGATAAATGAAACTATGAATGTCTTTCGTCATAAACTGACTTTGAACTGATTATCCAATTATAGATTTTTGAGACACTGGTACAGAAGATTGGTTGTGACTAACTTTATTCAACTTGATTTAATTTAGTGACTTGATGCTCTAAAATATAGCTTGTAATAATAGCATAAAAAAGAAACATTTCTTCATTATTTTTAGTCTTATGATTTTTCTTGTCCAAATAATTGGTTGTCTTTTACAACTTTCTTATATTACATGTACATATCTGGGGTTTTAGTTTTTAATTTTGTAAGCATATTTTGTAAATCCATACAAAAAAAAAGAAAAGAAATAAAAATTTAGTTATAAGGGAGATAACTCGTTTAATTACAAATTCTTCTTGCCAATAACACGATACAACAATAACAAATTCAAATTAACTAATCAAAATGCGTTTGATATATCAACTTAAATGTTGTGTTTGTCTGACTTTAAAAATCCGATTAGATAAGTTTATATATTAGAAATCTGGTTTAATCTTCACTCAATTGAACACTTAAAAATGATACATAAATTTTTAGTCACCAGTCTGAGTCACAGGTTTTAAACCAAGTTGGGAGTCAAATACTTTTCATTTAAATTACAGGTTGTCTTGAAAATATTTAGGCTTTTTTTATTTTTATTATCGTTTCAACTTTGCAAAAAGCTGGAAGTGATTGGGCTAATTTTTTTTTATCTGACTTTCAAATCATAAAAAGTCAAACATTGTTGGTTTTCATTGTATTTAGATTTTACAATCATGATTTAATATTTTATTATCTAAAATTGATTTCTTATTCAAAATATTGCATTTTTTAAATTCTTTTAAATTTAACAACTCGTGTATGAAATATATTACATTGACAAATTGTAGTGATCGATATTTTTTTTGAAAATGAAAAGATGTACTTGCAGAAGTAAAAATTTACTGATGGTTTTAATGAAATTTGGCTGTTTTTGAACAGTTAAGCACATTAAAACCATAAGCAAATATTTTCGTTTTACAGTACAGCTGGTTGTACGAAAAAAGAAAAAGTTTAATAAGTTTGCCTTATAGATTTTATGTCTCTTAATTTATGTCATTCTTTGTTAATCACCTTTGACCCAATGAATTTATTACCTGTTATATGATCTTTTCTTACCCACCACCTCCCCTCCTCCAATTTTCTTCCATTGCTCATCACTCAACTATTATTATTTAAATGTTGGAATTCATGTCTTCATATGACGTTCACTATGGGTGGGTTGAACTGGCCTCCTCTGAAGGAGGAAGTTTCTAGGAATATTAAATCCATAAACGATCCTCACTTATATGTATCTTTCAGTCATGGATATGATTTTGATAATGTTGGTTTTTGTAGTTTTTAGGAAGGAAATGTTGCTTGCCTTTTGTACAGCGTCTTAATTCGTCAAATGTACTGACTTCAAGCTGAGTGAATCAACGTGTGTTTCTTAAAAGCTTTTTCTCTTGTAAACTTTGTAAAGTGATTGAAAAAAGAATTTTGTTTAATTTGTAATTAACTGAACAGATTATCGATCTCTCATGTAGCTATGTATTTTTCTTGGCCCCTCTCATTATGTTGATTCAACCACTCTCCTGTTTCTTAGTGAGCATTTACAGAAAGAGTGACTTTTTTTTTAATATTGGTTAATTTATTTTGTCACCTATTCTGTATAGTGTGTTCATTGATAGAAGCCTCCATTCAGTCTCCAGAGACAATGGATACACTCTGTAAAGGGTTCCTACAGGTGAAGATCATTGTGAAACAAGAGCTGTGCAATCCCTAACCACACCACTCCTAAATAGGATGAAAGGAATAAGTAAGGAGCTCTCCCACATAGAACACCTGGCATTCTCAAATTGTCAGCCATTTAGTACTGACCAGGTTCAACATTGCTTAACTTAAAACGGTCAAATTAGAGCGGTGTGTCACTGTGATTGTTTTATATTATGTTTGTACACACCGCAATAAGAAATTAGATAGCAAAATAAGTCTCTTCATAATCTGTAATTATTCATAAGGATAATATAGAAGTAAAGCAACTTATTTTTAGTTACGCAAGAAAACTTGTCAGTTGTTGAATTTTTTGTAATAAATCAAAGTTCAGTAGTAGTAGTAGTAGTAGTCAACACATCGTGAGTGATCGAGTTCGTTATGAACAATGATAAAATTTTATTATTATTAGTCGATACTCTGTTTTCAAGGAAAGACTAAATTCAAACAAAAGTGCTATGTTTCGGGGGGCAGAATGGCAGTCACTTAGATTTATTCTGTGAAAAGTCTCTCCTTTAAAAAAGCTTCATGCACAAACATTGAAAACTTGCAAGATCTTACTATAGCAATGCTGAAATGCAACTTTGCAGCCATCAATGTATTCAAACGTGATGGTTAACAATAGATCTTTACAGCAGTAATGATAAATTGCTGAACACCAATGTCCTGGAAAAAAATCTATGCATGCCAAGAATTTAGTTTAGTAAAACTAGTGTGCAGGATACCATATTTTATGTGACCTTTAGTGACAATCGTTTTAACACGTAATACTATCAACAACCAAAATGTCTTTCAATAAAACATGAAACTGCAAAGATAAACATACATTTTTTTTCAATACTGTTTGGTGGCAAAAGCTTGTGATACCAGGGCTGGCAGTATCGCTTTAATCCGAGTGAAAGCACCACAACCGTCTGTTTAGTCACACATGCTATCACTCTTACAAAAATAAAAATAACATTTTCCATTACTAGAGTTCCTATTTAGGTAATTCTGCAGTTTAAAGACTGTTTGTGTGTCTTGCTAAGCAATACCTGGTGGACTAGGAAATCACTGGATTATACCGATCAAACGGAAGTCAATAAAAAATACAAACAAAAAAGAAAGAAAATAAAACAAACAACCTACCGTAATAACTTCATAAATGTTACCGTTTTATTTATTTTTTTATGGCAACTGTGTTTTTTTTTTCTGTTTTGTTTTGTTTGTTTGTAATAAAAGTTTTGTTTCTTTGAATAAGTGAACAAATATATTTTTTATTTTGTTTGTGTATGGAAAGTTATTTTGGTATTTTTTATGACCTCCCCCAGCATACTATAACATCCCCAACCTCTCCATGTTAAGAATGGCTTTCAGGGTGGGGGTGGGGTCCAAAAAAGCCGTTCGTAACATTGATACATTTGGGAGCGGGGGTACTCTGTCCTCTTTTCTTTTTAAACTCTTTTCTTGCCTTTTTTTTTTTTTTCTTCCAATTTTGACCATCTTAAGCTTTCGTCTCTTTTTACTCACTTCACGGAAGAATGGATTTTAAACTGCAAAAGTACTCCTATTTACTTGCTGCCTTCTCAAGGGTAAAGTTAGACACATGGTCAGTTTTTAATGTAGGGAAAATTTAGCTCCAAAAAAGGACACTCTGATTTTCATACTTCAGGGTATGTAACCTATTTGAGGACAGATTTATACATAAACAAAACTGACTCTTCGAAACGGATTATAATGTCCTTTCGTTGAAAACATTTTTGTTGGTAAGAATAAAAATATTGTTTTGTAATTTTATTCATTAAAGTTTCTTTCATCTTAAATAATGGCTTCTATGTGAGGCATGAATCGCCTATATGCTAAAATTAGGTGGTCCTTTTCATATTGGATATTAGTCTATTGAAACTTTTAAGGATTATTTAGTGTTATTATAAGGGTTGCTCATTAATCTTTATCTCACCTATGCTCCATTCACAGTAGTTCAAACTATTGAAATCTGAATCAGAAAGTTAAATGTTAGGGGTCATGTGATCATGAAACTGATGTTGGATTTTAAATTTTGTTTCAAATCTGATTTTTCATTGACCTTTTTTTAATGTAAACTGACTTTTACTCATTACATAAAACTTCTGTATAATTAGTGGACACCAGATTGTTACTTCTGACACAGTGCTTTTGCAGTTGACCTCATAGATCTAAGATTATCATTGACGTTGTGTCAAATAAATGTGGGTGCTATAATGCTATCAGTATGTGTGGAGTATCTCTTATGTTCATCGTGATACCTTTCCACCTTAAGACATTGATTGACAGTTTTAAGGGACATAAGAATAACACTTCTACATGATTGTGGCTGATAGAACAAAAACAATCTACTCTCATGGGTTACAATAAAAGGTGCAGTTGAAATTTCATATAGGTTTTCAAGTTTGAAAAGATGAACCTGAAAGTCAGGTTACATTGATTGAATCATTTTAAAAAATAACAAGCAATAGTCCAAATAATTCAAATATTTTAAACCACAAATCCTTATCTAAAATTTCTCAAACAAAAATCAACTCATTTATGCGGCTCAATTTTATAATCAATATTAAATGCATTAATCTATTGTGATTAATGCATTTAATCATTTAATCATCTATGTAAAACACTAAATGCCATAGTAGATCTGTCATCCGATTATTACATTTCCATAATAATTAAACTTCTGAAAAAAAAAACAAAAAAAACTATTTTTTTTCACGCTAATTATTTGATGCTTTAAATTTCATTTTCCATAAGTCATACATTTAAAGCTTAGTCTTTTTTTTATTATTGAATATCTATCTTAAAATGTTTTTATTAAAATCTTAACAAATGATCCCATTAAATGGGTGTGTTTCTTTTCTATTAAGTGTGACTGACATATTAAAAAATCTTATTAAAAGAATGTTGGTATTCAAAGCAGAATATTTACTACAGTAGAAGAAAGAAACTTTCACAAAGTTGTCACCTTTTCAGGTAAGATATGTCTGACTGACCATTGTGGAATGTAGGCCACACCTTCTGCATGTTAACAATAGCTTACCTGATACGAAGGCCTTTTGCTAAACAATGACACTCTTCATACCTGAATATCTACTATCGACACATTTTTCTCTTTCCAGATAAGTCTGCAGAAGAAATAGGCATATCATTATATTCAAATTGCTTTTAACATGATCACTTTTTAGTTTCCTTTTACTTCAGTCGAAATCTCAAATCAATGGACCCCTTTTCCTCAGGCTAACACCTGATCCTTATATGAAATGCATATTCATGTGTCCAATTAATATTCTTCATTACTTCTTAAACGTCGAGTTAATAAAAAAGAAAAAAACTTTAGTTTCCTTTCCCCCAATTTGATATGTCTATCTTTTTGCCGCTAAGTTTTATCAGATCCCAGAACAAGAATTCATCTGGCCTGGTGGAGTATATAATTAAGTGTTGTTACTTAAGGTAATATCACTAAAAGAATGTGTACGATTCCTCATATGAGCCAGTGTATAACCAAAGGGATCTTATTTGGTTTTTAAGTACAATGTTATTTTGAATGTTTCGTCAGGGCTTACTTGTAGGGCAAAGTATCCTTATCTCAGGTTATCCTGACAACCCCTTGCGGAGAGAGACCAAAGACACGCAAGAATGGTGTCTCCCATAACTTCTGCATGTTTTATCATAATTTGATTGTTTTTATACTTTTTATACTTGCTTATGCTTGATTGTTTCAAAAGCAAATCCGCCAAAAGATCATCAACAATGTCTATTTCAGTTTATTCCATTTTCTACCAAAATGCAAAGCTTTTAATTAATATCATTTAGCTTTTATGGCATCTGTATGTTTGTTTTTAGGGTAACATTGGAGAAAGAAATGAACATAGGATGATCAATAGTCGCCATCTTCATTGTTTCCTTCATTTTGTTCATTCATGAACAGCAGTTGGTTGAAAAGCCATCAGTATGCTCTCATTTTTTATAATATTTGCACCAAGGTTTCGGAGTTGGGAGTCCAAGGTTTGGATTGAAGTCGGACTTGCAAAAATACTAGGGCTCATATTTTTTAATTTCTCTAGAATCAAGTTTGAATATTGGAAAACTTTAATATAAAAAATCGGATGTTCTGGAATTTTACGAGTTGGATTTTATACCTTCCAACTCTGCACCCCTCATTTGCACATGTGCCAGTAATGGTATGTGTTGAATTGTTTATTTTAATTGGTTAATAAATTCAAATTTAAGAAACTCATCATAAAATAATGAAGAATCATTTATATTTTTTACTTCAATTTTATTAACAAAATCTGTACTGGCGCATATTATGAACCGGATTTTTTTGTAAATGTTTGCTCAGACTTGATTGTCACCTGACATAAAAACTGCTGGAATATGCCGAGCGCCGATCAAAACTAGTAAGAAATGGAAACTAACAGATACAACTAAAACAACAGCAAAAATACCTGGAAAACCAATAAAATTATAACAACCTACTATAAGCTTCAGGAATAAAGGAATTATTTTTTGTGTAATGTGTATGTAAGAAACATTTTTGCATGATTAAAAACTAAGTTACGATTGCACCTTATGCACCAGTTGTTTGAGGAGTGGGGGTGGGAGACTTGCTCCGGTGTCTGTGATATTTTATCTAAGCTAGTTAAGTTCATTGTGTGCTCCATTGTTATAACTGATTAAAATTAAATTGGAAGAAAAAAAAAACCTTTTTATCAAAAAAGTTTTGCTCCATATTGGATATTGCTTGTCTGGTATTGCGTTCTGATTGCCGGATCAGCAACTTTACCAGCTCCTGGCATATTCCGACAGGTTGCATAAGATTCCGGACCAGCCCAATGGACATTTACGAGAAATCTGGTTCATAATAGTACTACAAAATAAATTTTAATTTTTTAAAATTCATTATCAGTTCAAGGAGTAAATAAAATACTTTTTACTTAATTTAATAGAATATTACTTCAAGAATAAAATTTCCATTTCACCGTGTAAATTATTTTAATCTTATGTGTGAGTTTCTGATGACCAAATAATCAGTGATTTCATTCATATTAACTGGAAATGATGAAACTGAGATGATAGATTAACGTTTACATATGTTATGTGAGCAAACAAAGGAATGTAAATAAGTTGGAACAGTGATTAATTTCTCTTTTTTTTTTCTCAAGTGAGCTTCCAAACATTTACAAATATTATTTGTACATAAAAATTATTCAAATTAATGAAAATCTGTGTCTATATCTAGCACAGTTTGCAAAGATATAACTTTATATTCTCACATTTTTATTGTCTAAATCTTATCAATCTTATTGCAATGAATACATATCCTATTATCAGATGTTCATTTTGTCAGTTATCTGAATCTTTTATTGTCTTGTCATTTCCAAAAATAATATATAAGTAAATAAATGATTTTACTATAAATATTCTTGTGAAATAAAAATGGAATTTAATAACTAAAGAATGAATTAATACGTGTGTCCATACACATTGTAAAAGAATTAAACCAAAATTTTAGTTTGGCTAAATGAGTCCAGGTATTTTAATATTCAGTTTTACTCTATTGTTTTTAGTTTTTTCTCCTCCACTGTTGCACATATCTATTAAATACTAAAATTGTGAGACAACTTTCTGTATTTCTCACATTAACCTAACAATTGCAAATTCAATTAGTTTTTATTTATTATTAATCAAATATTTATTTAAGTAAAAAAAATCCTCTGTTACTAGATCAGGCTTCCTAAAGATATTGGTTTCCTGATATTTTGTTTTTGAAAAATTCAATCATATTCAAAAACAATTTTTTTCTACAAAACCAACTAAACACCATGTTCACAGGGAACAGGAATTAGAACAAATATATTGAGGAAATTGCCAAGACTGGTGCAAAGAAGGTGGGCTCTGTGTGTCTCTCTCTATTGTGCTAGAAAGTTACCTTTGCTTGAGAGAATCCTGTACCTCTATAAGGTCACCATTCACCCATGCATGGAATATTGTTGCCATATTTGAGCTGGGGCATTTGCTACTAGTCTCTCACTCCTAGACAGAATTCAAAAAAGGGTGGCCAACCTAATTAGCCCCGCACTGTCAACCAAACTTCAACCTCTGTACCATTGATGAAGTCTTGCATCTCTGTGCCTATTTTACAAGTATTATAATGGAAGGTGCTCCGACAAACTCCAAGCCTTGTACCCCCTCGATGTAACTATCCCCAACTAACCCAACAAGCAGCAAAATCCCACTCCTACACTATAGAGATATCTATATGCTGGAAAACTTTCTATTCAAATAGTTTCTTTTCTCAAACTGCTAGACTTTTAGAATTTCCTGACATGAAGAATTTTCTCCTACTATACTGACATGCAGAAGTTCAAGTTTAATGTTTACAGACATCTTGCTACTCAACTCCCCATATAATATCCTTGAAAATTTTGTCCTAAATAGTAGCCCCTTCCATCCAAGAGGCACTGTGCCTTGTTTGGGGTGAAAAAGCAATAAAAAAAATATTTAGAGGTATATTTTGAAGTATAAAATTTTGTCAAAATGATTGAACCCAAAAAAGGTTGATATGCTGTAAAACAACCAAACCAAAAATCCTGTAGTGTAAAAACAAGTTTGACAAATCCTGTTTTTTAAAAACAAACTATGAAATTCATCAGAATAAATTTTTTCTTCATAAACAAGTCAGCCATTTTAATAATTAGGGAAAAAAGGGGAATTACTTAAAAACAAAACCAACATGAAAGTAAAAATTCCCAGGCAACTTTTTGAGACAGTTATTAAATAATTCTCAATTTTAATTAAGTTCTGTTGTTTGCCATTTTTGTTGTATTTTCCTTTCTTCACCTCCAAATCCATTTGGTGTGCGTTTTTTCAATTGACTCAACATGGGCAACATTTAAATTATTTCCCCTTCTTACGACCAAAAGGAAATGGGTGAGGCAGATTGACTAGTCATTCAGTTTCTGTTCGCTTAAAAAAGTCAGATAAAGCTGAGCAGGAAATAATGTGAAAATTAAAGCTGGTCAAGGTCACAAATATTTCTGAAAAACTGACTATTGTCGATCACCAGTTTTGTATTTAATTGCTCTCCGGAGGAATTTTATACATTTTGAATATTGACAAAACGTCTTCCTTCTCCACCATTTTAGCTAGGAGAATATTTGTTTACACTTTTTTTAAGATTACCAATAAAATCACTATTCCACAATTTATGAATTTTCAATTGAAATCATTGCGGCGTTTTAAGACATTCTTCTTGCATAACAAGAATAAATTTCTGCAAAGACATTTATTATCGATATTATCTTTATAAATTATATATCTAAGAAAGAGGCTTAATATACTAATTTATGTGTTTATTGTGTATAAATACAGTAAATTAGATGGCAAAATAAAGCAAGGTTGGATAAAGAGTATGTTTAAAAGACATTAATAAATATTAGAAATTGTTCAATCAACATACAGAAAGAGATAACTAAGTAAAAGCTGGATGATTAGTTAATCACAAATTACAGATTAGAATCAAAATGGATTTTATTTTTAAACATAACTCGATTCCAGAACTATAGATTTATTTTAACATGTATTTTGTCATTAAAGTTTATAAAATAAAAGCAAACATTAATTCACTTAGCTTTAGTATTTTTTTAAATTTAAGTTTTTTTTTTTCCTCAGTCTATTTGATTTTTTTTTTTTTTCTATTTTACATTCAATGAAATGAGAATAAAAATGTAAACAATTGTTTTATTAAAAAAAAATCAGCAAATATGTGAATTGAGCTGGTGGTTTTCTGCTGTAAAATTTACAAGTAGTGATGAGTTGAATCCAGTTGAATTTTATTCAGTTCCTATTACTATAAATTTTAGTTTTTGCAGTAAAGGTTGATATGCCATAAAGTTATTTTATTTATGGTATATTTGGTTTTATTAATTTTGTTTTTCATTCTTTTCCAGAGAAAAAACCAAGTCGATCCAGAAACAAAGTTCTCCAAATTACAAAAAATTGGGAAAGGTTCTTTTGGAGAAGTGTTCAAGGGAATTGACAATGAAACGAAGCAAATTGTGGCCATAAAGATCATTGATCTTGAAGAAGCAGAAGATGAGATTGAAGACATCCAGCAAGAGATAATGGTCCTGTCACAATGTGACAGCCCTTATGTTACAAAGTATTATGGATCCTACCTCAAAGTAAGCAAAGCCTTGCTTTTTTATTCCTCCTATTGAGTAGTAGTAATCCCTTACCCGGTCTGAAAAATTTATAGTTCAATCTTAAAATGTTGTTGAAAAGAACGGATGGCCATAGATCATCCTCATGATTGGCTGCTTTTTGTCACCAGTTATGTTCTCGGCAAGACTGGTAGGCATTTATACAAATGGGTGACAAATTAAATGTTTCTCTTATTGTTTTAATATTATATAAAATTAGTGGAAATAAACTGCTGCAAGACTATTATTGCTTTTTAGCAAGTTTGTTTCATTAAACTTTTCTCATTTGTCTCTTACAAATATATTTGATTTGAGCCTATACCATACCTTTTTGGTAAAATTATTACTGGAAGTTTTTCAATGTTTAATAAATTTTTTTTCAGCGTTCATTGGTGGCAATACTAATAGATTTGAATGTGTGTGTGTCAAAACTTCAATTTCTACACATAACTAATTTCTAAATATTAAAGTTTGAGAAAGCTGAGCTTTATCTGACTGTTTTTCATATTTTATGAAGAATAAGATTTTCAAGTTAAATTCGATCTTTACGATAGTTGTGCTTATTAAATTGTTAGGTGAAAGTACAAAATAATTACAAAACGCTATTTCCACATTAAGAGTGAATTTCTAAATGTTATTTCAGCACAGTATGTAAACTGCTCAAGTAGCAAATTTTTTAAAATTAAAATTTTGTCTACCAACATAGATGTAGATGAGAGAAGTTGTTATGAATGAAAAGATTTATGTGCTTTGCTTTTGATACCAAAACTATCAAGTACCCATGCATATGTGCTCCTGTGGGAATTTGTTCACTAAAAATATATTTTTTAGGGTTACTTTTAGATAATTTAGATAAAAAGATTAACTTTTTTTAATAAAGGTTCACGTTTATGTATTTGTATAGGATTCACTCTTAAACTAATTAACTGATCATTATGAATTTTGAAACACAGCTGCGCATTGTAAGGACTGGTAATCTGGGCTTGTTATTATGCCTCCGATTTTAGTGAAATTTTTACATTAATCATTAGACAACAATTATTAAACATTCTTCAAATTAATTTGTTTTAAGTATTTTACAAGTCATAATATGAGAATAACCTCCCAGTGTAAAATTTATATATTTCAGATTTACATTTACTATAGTAATTGAGCATCAATAAAGCAAGATTCCTGAATTTTAGTTTAAAACCTTGTGAGCTTAAGCGTTAAATTTTAGACATTTTCTAGAATCAAAATTATGCAATGGATTATGATCAAAATTATAATAAGGATTCCAGACAAACAGGCCCTGTCCATGGGGCATTAGAATACGTCGACTGCCCCCCTGCAGAGGGTAAAAGTCCCTCAATGGGGGTCCTGGATATGACCTTAAACTATATCCAGTGGTGAGGCCCCAGCTTGTGGGCTTTGGGGAGTGTGGAGCCACCCTTTAATTACCATTGCTCCCAGGTCCACTCTAACCTGGAGTGGTAGTACCTGTTAGGGTCCCAACTATGGGTTAAATAGAAACCGACGTGAAAACAACAAATATATTTATTAAAAAAAATTTTCTTCAAAATCTTTGGATTCGGCATTAAATAACCCGAAAAGGGTTGATATGCCGTAAAACAAAACAACCAACCAACCAATCCAGACAAAAGGTTTAATAGCAATCTTGATTTAAATCTTTATAATGTGAACCAGGATTGTGGAGTCAGGCGGAGGTTTTAGCTGGAGTTGGAGTCGGATTTCTAAGAGTACTAGGAGTCGGAGTCAAATTTTTTATCCGACTCTGACTCCTTAAGTCTAATAAATTATTTTTTTTTTACATGGTTTTCTTGTTTGGTTTTATCAGTTGCACAATTTAGCAATTTTTGTATGGTTTTGCTTTTATTTTGAAGATATATCATATTTTGTACTGCAATGCTTCTACTTTATCAAGATATTTCGGTCTATTGGATCACTGTAAATCCTGTCTGGACAGCTGTTTTCGTTTTGGTTGTGACGTCACACAAGATCAATGAAAATTCTGTCTTTAGACACTGTGATCACAGTGGATTACATCAGATAACAATTAGATTGTAATTTAAAAGTTATCCAGTTCCTAAATCAAATGGAAGTTGGCAGTTGGATTAGTTTGGGATCGATCCGGAATTACAGTCTTATCCGAAAAAAAACTGGCCTTAATCAATAAGAAGCAAACCATGCTAATATAGCCCTTTTTCCTGTTTTTCCTTTGATCCTCTTCCCATAAAGGCAATATTATCTTTTAAAAAATTCTCCTCTTCTGATGAGAAGTGTTTGGCTTCGAAATGCCATAGCCGAAAGAGGTTTCCCTATCTCTAATTTGAACTGATAGCATAATAAAATTTAATTGTAAATTTTTTACCCCTTTGTTATCTTAACTTATTCTATAACGCTGGTTGAGTGTATATGCGAGTATATTTATCATAGAACTGAATATTAAATGTAAAAAATAATATATATGAAAAGTATTTATAAAATGCTTGTTGAATAGGGATTGGAGGCTGTTATATGGACCTGCAGAATAGATTTCCACATAGGAGTCTGGAGTTGGAGTCGAAGATATCAAAGGAGTCGGAATCCTAGGAATTCTAAGAGCCAGAGTCGGACTTTTACCATCCGACTCTTCAGCCCTGATGTGAACATAAAAATAGTGCCAAACTAGGGGGTGGGGGGTGTTTTCCTGTTCCTGAGGCAGGTATTCTAGTATACATATATATTGGAATTATTTTCTGAAAACTAAATCTATTTTGGTGGAGGCCTTAAATATAAGAAGTTTGATTGCTTGAATGATTTTTATTACATGCTGAACACCCATGTCATATAATGTCTGTTTTTCTCTCTGACCATTTCATTTGTAATACTTATATGGCACGTAGCACAATGTCAAATTTGAGAAGGTAATCTTTTTTCTTTTGAGAAATGTTTGGATTGCTGGTGGAATGATTGAAATCTGCAATGAACCTCGTTTATTGCAGATGATAGAGCATCCACAAGATGTATTTTATATTTTTGTTTATATTGTGAATGTACCGGTTTGAATGTCTATTTAAAACCTTTGGACATTGTGCTTCATAATGCTGTTTAGATTTTGCTAATTTTACAAAAGATGCCAAATGTTAGATATCTAAAAAAAAAAAAAGATAGACGGTAACTAATATTGTGAAGGTGTGAATGAAAAAAGATTAAGGTAGCTAATATTTTAAAAAAACTCAAGATATCTAATTTTATGTGTGTGCGTGGGTTAAAACTCCAAATATATAGTACAGCTATAGAGTACTTATTAAAAATGTGTTACTTTTGGAAAACTTTGAGTTTATTGTATGTTTTTTGGGGGTTTTTTTTCTTGTACTAATCATGGTTAGTTTCCCCAAAGTGTTGATGTAGATTTTGTATTTGCATCTCACATGTTTTAATGTTGGTGAAAAGATGTGTAACAATTATTTTTGCTTCCAGGGAACAAAATTATGGATCATTATGGAGTATCTGGGTGGTGGGTCAGCTCTTGACCTCATGAAGGCAGGCACATTCAATGAAAGTGATATTGCTATCATTCTCAGGGAAATTCTCAAGGGTCTGGATTACTTACATTCGGAAAAAAAGCTTCATAGAGATATCAAAGGTAAGCACTTGTTATCATTCACGTATGCTTATCTTTCAGTGATTTATAAAAACATAATGGAATCTTTAATAAATATGGCACATGTTAGGAATTTGGTATGAAGATTATTTGAGTTTTTTTTTACAAAAGTAATTTAGGCTAATATAATTTTAAAACATCTTGGTTTAAACCTGAGAACGATTAAATATCTTTTTTGGCTTAACTATTCATTTAAAATTAACTGATCATTATGAATTTTGAAATGCAGCTGCGAGTTGTAAGGACTGATAATCTAGGCAAAGCTTGTTATTATGCCTCTGATTTTTATGAAATTTTTACATTAATCATTAGACAACAATTATTAAACATTCTTTAAATTAGTTTGTTTTAAACATTTTACAAGATATAATATGAGAATAACCTCCCATTTTAAAATTTATATGTTTCAGATTTACATTAAATTTGATCCATAGTAGTTACACATCAATTAAGCAAGATTCCTGAATTTTAGTTTAAAACCTCTTGAACTTAAGCGTTAAATTTTACATGAATTCATAATTCAAAGATGTGACACAAGATAAAATTCTTGTATGTATTATTTTAATTACTGTTTAGTATTTTTGTTTTTTGCCTGCAACTTTCTCAGGTATATTTTTCTAACTTGGTATTTTTGGAATTTCTGTAGGTAATCTATATATTTTCTAAGAGTCATTTTACATTGTATGCATTTGAAGAATCATTTTTTTTTGTTTTGAGAAATGCTTGGGTTGCTGGTGGTATGGTTCTGATGAACTTGAAACCTGCAGTGAAACTAGTTCATCATTAAAGACTTACGGTGAGGCATTTATAAGATGTATTTTATGATTAGGTTGTAAATTATTAATATAAAGATAAAATCGGACAATGTATTAAAAAAATCAAATGGCAAAGTGGAAAAACCTGCAAATATAAAATGACATGGAAACCGTAGTAGATTGATAGATCATTTCTTTTATTTATAGAAACTTTGTCAGTGAAACAGACAATTTTTCTCGAATACGATCTCCGTTTTACTCTGGCAAAAAATAAATAATCCTCAAGTTTTCATAAAGTAAAATCCAATATGAATCTAGCATGTAGGCAAATCATACCTTGCATCAAAGCTGAAGGACTATTATGAGAGTGCTTAATTTCCACCATTCATTTCTGCGTTTCATGAGACGTGTGATTATTTTCTTGCCTTTTTCTGATCTAAAATGACCTTTTGACTCCTTCCATAAAACTGTTATCTGATGTCTTTGTG
Source organism: Euprymna scolopes (assembly GCF_053919585.1). NCBI lineage: Eukaryota > Metazoa > Mollusca > Cephalopoda > Sepiida > Sepiolidae > Euprymna > Euprymna scolopes. The sequence continues at coordinate 82,283,769 of NC_136505.1, read as the reverse complement.
GATAACCTGCCAGAGTATTCATTTTGACGTATGTTCCTTTGTGATCGAGCTCCTAGATCTTCTAGGATTAGCACCAATGGTGTGCTGTACTTGCTGAAGAAAGTTAGGTGTTCTATTACTATCAGTGGACTGGGACCAAAAATGGATGGTCACATTCAATGCTGCCAAGACTAAGCTTGTTTCCTTTAATAATTACAAGAAACCTTCTCAGCCACTAATAGCTATGGCTAAAGATACATAACCTGAAAGTACTTTGTTCAAACTTCTCAGCTTAACTGTCACAGGAAATATGAGTTGGAACAGATACATTGAGAGCATTGCTAGGGCCGCTGTGAGGAAGGTGGGCTCTCCATACCACGCTTGAAAGTATCCTGTACCTCTACAAGGCTACCATTCACCTATGTATAGAGTAGTGTCATATTTGGGCTAGTGCATCTACTATTAGTCTCTTGCTCCCGGACAGGGTTCAAAAGAGACTCTCTAATCTGATGGGTCCTGAACTGTCATCTAAGTTTCAGCCTCTGTCCCATCGATGAAATGTTGCATCCCTCTGCCTGTTCTACAAGTTTTTCGATAGTGGATGCTCCGATGAACTACAAGTCCTTGTATCTTCTCGATGAATAACTCAGCAGAGTTCCCTTGATGTAAGAAGGCCTTCTACTCTAAGTTTCTTCTCCAGAACTGCTAAACTTTCACAAAAAACACTCATCTAGCTGAAACCACTATCAATTTTCCTCTCGCTTTATCTGTGCCTAAACCTAAACGTAGATTCCATGAACAAAGCTTCTTTCTTAGAACTGCACACCTGTGCAACTCTCTTCCGTTTCCCTGCTTTCCAACTGACTACAATATGATTGTCTTCAAGTTCAACATGAACAAGTTCTTGATGAGCCATCCCCTTAAGTAATCCAATTCACTACTAACAATTACTACGATATTGTACCATACACTCTTTAATCCTTATCCTCGAGTAACCTCTGGGCTTTGATAAAAAAGATCTTTTACATTTTGGTAACTCTTTGTGAGCTTTGTAAATGAAAGACCAAGTGATTTTTTAAAAATGGCTCTTTCAAAATAGATATGTTCATCTTTTCTAGCCACGATAACCGTAGGGATTGCCATTGATAATTATGAAATATAAAGTCTAATAATAATCATACAATAATAAAAATAACGCATATCCTTAAATACTTTACAAACCTTGTATACATCTAAAATAGTTTAATCATTGATGAGTGTACATTCTTTCATATAAAGTTACAATTCTTATATACTTTTCATTTTAAAATACAAATAATACTAATTTTAATTGCATGATAAATAATTACAATTACATTATTTTAATTATTTTTCTTAATCACCAAAGAAAAATAAAACCATTTAGATACATTTAATTGTAAAATATTGATAATTTGTAATGAACAAAACTTCAAAATTAATTTTATTTAAATCAAATAACCCAAAAAATATAACTTAATCATAAAATAAAAATGATAAATTTACAATTTAAAATTCAAATTACATATACTAGCAATACACATGGACGATAAACAGATTTCAAGGGAGTTCTGCTAAAATAGTTATATTTTAAAAACCAAATCACTTTAAGTTCTTAAAATACTAGTATTTTGTTTGAAAATGATATTTTCAAATGAATTTTAAGAGTTTTAGGCAAATAAAGTGATAAAAATGTGTACATAGTAAACCAGTGTTTTTGGTAAGGTTTTGTAAAGACCCTTCCCTAATTTGTAAATGCTTATGCAGCAATTGTATGAAGAATTAATTTTGTTATGAAATTTGGAAACTAATCAGAAGAGACATCCTTTTTAATAGTTTGGGTATCCAAAATACTTTTGACCACTCTTTTGTGTGTGTGTGTAAAAAGAAAAAAAAATAATTTCAATATGACGAGTATTGAAAATTAAAAAAAATTTTTTTTCGTTGGACACTCATTAGTAAGTAAAACAATCTTTTTCATGTGGTAGCTAGTAATCAGCTCTTACATGTTTAGTTAAAGCTATTTCATTAGTTTAAGTAGACCTGTTCGTTTATGAGAATATGTAATTAAAACAATTCCAACCAGTCCAGTATTATGAATTTGCATTTTCTCACATATTTCTAGCATTACAAGCATATGCTGTATTTTTGTGGACATCGGCAATGTTACACACCTAATGTGCTTCAATAAGTCATATCTTTTTTATTTGTGGGTCAATTTTTAAAAGAATTGCATTGATGGAGAGAGAATAAGCATTCCAATGATGTTAATTTATTTTTCTTTTATGCGTTCAATGTTTTTATGCTCCAAGTTTAAAATGAAAAAAACGGCGAAAAATGATGACAGCAAAAAGGGAAACTTTTTTCAATGTTTACATTTAATACATAACGTTTGGATACACATGTGTGGAGCCAAATTTGATTGGATATAGCTGAAATTTTACAGGCTATATAACCATAGAAGTCCATCTCTACTGGACTTTGATTTATATTTTTACGACCACAAGAAGCAAAGTTACAACCGAGCAAAGTTGAAGAATCTTTCAAAATTGATTTTAAAAAATCGGCATATGTCATCCATTTTCATATAGATAATAGTTTCAGAATTATAATATGTAAATATTTGATAATTATTAATTGTGCAGAAATTTCTTTAAAATATTATCTTTTATTGAAATTCAAATCTGCTTAACGGGAAGACGGCTCGCTATGCACTAATACACTGACCAGCGTTGAGCTGACTAAAGTATTCTCTTAAAAATAGAAAACTGTTTTTCTGCTTTCGTTTTAGTTGACTAGTCATTTTTTATTCTGAGTTTGTCAATTTAAAAAAAATTATTTTTAAGTTTTTCAAATTTTATTTCCAAACAATACCAAGCCAAAACTATTTTGTTGTTTTTAGTACAATGTACTAAAAGTGTTAAAAAACAAAATGCAAAATACACTTATATGGTAAATTTCATTGCTTAATCTTATATTTTAATAAAGATATTGTATTTTTACTGAAAAAGTAGTGAAAAAAAATGTGACAAAACGAAATACAGCCTTAAAGAGGGAAAAATATCGAAACATCTGAAGCACAAAAAATTAGTCATAATTTCTTTAATTTTAATTGGATTTTAAAAATTTAAAGATTCTTATTTAGCTCATCAAGCTCTTATGTATGTCATTTTTCATGTTTTTGATATTCATAAAAACAGGAAAACAACTAAAGTTTATTAAAAATAATAAAAATAAAACAATTTCAAAAAGATTCAATGCTTGTCACTTGTTATTTTGTTTTCGTGAGTACCGGTCGAAATCTTTTCCATCTGTATATATTTCTTGGATCTCTTTTATTTATCTGTTTAAATCTATTTGACTGTGCCCATTTTGTTGTCATCATGATCATTGAGGAAATCGAGCGTTTTAAATGTTTTTCAATCTGTACAAAACACCCCAAAAGAACTCCTTGCCATACATATCATATTTGTAAGATTTTTTATTTGTTCATGCATAAAGTTGTTTGACTGTGCCCGTCATCGTGGAGACCCAGCACTTTAAACACTTTTTATATTCAAACTTTTTTTTAAGAGAAGGAAAACTATTTCAAACTCGAGCTCATCAGCCCTGAAAGGCAGTCTAATCTAAGGGAAATAACTCTGAAAGAAAATTCAGAGTGGAGCTCTATAGGCAGTTTGACCAAACTCTGACAAGTTTCTAGCAACTCCTACATTTAGCCAGGACAATTGGAGATTGTCTTGCCATTGGATCCAGATTTTTTTCCAAGTGAGAGTGTAGACAACGCTACACAAGTTCTCTTCACTTTAAACTAGTTCACATACAAGTTGTGATATTACATCATGTATGCTATTATTGAGATATTTAAGTAATTTCAATGTTTTCACGTGTATTGCTGCATATACATGATGGTGCAGTTTAAGAGAGTAGAGTTACCCCTTGTTTGTTATTACTCTGAGGCTCACTGTCAGGGGCCCATATATAGGCTAAATAAAAATATCATTTATATACTATTTATTTTCAGCATCAAATGACTTGACATGCGATAAAAACCAACAAGCAATTAAGTTAATGAATTTATGATAAAAACTAACAAGCAATTAAGTTAAATAATTTATGAAATTTTCAGCATCAAATGACTTAACATGTGATAAAAACCAACAAGCAATTAAGTTGCTGAAAATTTCATAAATTATTTAACTTAATTGCTTGTTAGTTTTTATCACATGTTAAGTCATTTGATGCTGAAAATTTCATAAATTCATTATCAAATGACTTAACATATGATAAAAACCAACAAGCAATTAAGTTAATGAATTTATGAAATTTTTATTATGAAATCTTTTGTGGTTTTGTCCCAAATTCCAAAATGTGGATCAAATATTTACTGTTGTACGATATTTTCACGAGACCGAGTTGCCCGATGGTTTTCATGATCACAACATGTTTCGACTGGTCTTTCCCTGTTTCCTTCCACGCCCACGTTGCTTTAAGATCCGTAGAAAGAAGAGAGGAGTACGGTCCAGTCGGCGAAAGTGGAATTTGTTGCTGGAGGGAAGAAAAGTTGTGAAACAATCAGAAGAAAATGTGTAAAATCGCTTGTTATAAACAATAACGTTTATTAACACAATCTTCAGAAACACCACGGAATGAGAGTGATTGTGGTTGGCGGAATAAAGTTGTCTTAGAAAATCTTAACTGCAATTAGGCAGCATTAATTATGCAGAACGGAATGGCAACGGATTTGGTTCTTTAAGCGGTGGAAAAAAACGAACCAACTCAATTTTTCGCTTTGGGTATCCTCTATTTATTGGCTCGAATCCTTGAACAATCAGTGTCTGATTGGTCAGCCAATGGAGATTGCCGACTAATGGCTATCGTCGTAACAATCACCCTGGTTAGCCTCTCATTGGTTTTAGATAATCGGCCAATTAGTTGCAGTCATTGGGAGGGGCTATACAGAGCAATTCTGTGATTAGTTGATGAATTATGTATAGCCGCCCAGTCCTTGTGCCAAACTTGTACTCAATTCAAAGTTAGGCCGACCCAAAATGTTTGCCAACTTAGAAATATATTTATTGTTTGTAATTTTGATATAAATTATGATTTTCAGCAGGTGCAAACACCTGTATTTTGTTTTAGTTTTATAGGTCTTTGCTCAAATCACAATCTCTTTGCAGTTAAAATGTTGGATTCTCAAAACGAATTTATTTTACTTATATAACTTGTTTATAATTTTGAAAGGTCCATACACCTGCAGATGGTTTTTGTTTTATTGACAGTTTTATAGGTCAATCCTTTTCTTGCTAGGGTCATCATCTCTTTGCACTCAATGACAGTTTATTACACTTGGTTCTTAAAAAATGTTGGCTACCCAAACGAATTTTATCAATAAAAGAATTATTATCATAATTTAATTATTTAATTAACTTCACTAGTCAACTTTTTGACACTTAATTGTCATACTCCTCCCCCACTTACCGACATTTAACCCTTGGTTAAATGTCGGTAAAACATGTATAATGGTACACTGTTAATGATGAGAAGAAAAGTAAACAAACAATTCTATTGAATTTAATGACATTTTCTCATAGCTTAAATATAGATAACTTGGAGAAATCGTGAATGCATATTTGGGAAAAATCCTTCTGATTTAGAAATACAAGATTCTAAAAGTTTCTGATTCATTAACGCTGTTATGATGAAAGCAAGAAACTATTTTTTAAGACTTTTTCAATTATTTTTTTTCATTCCTAGTTCTATGTTTCAATTTAGTTTTTTTTTCTTTTTCCAATCTTTGTTCTGTTTTAAATGTTTTTTAATTATTAAATTTAGTTTAAATTTTTAAGTTTTTTTTGTTTTTTTGTTTTTTTCCAATTTCCTCACACCACTACAAACAAAATTTTTGTTTAAATTAATCTTTGTAAAATTTCTTTATTTCAATTTTTATTAAAAAGAAAGAGCCAGAAGGTAAAACCTTAAATTGTGTATAACAGGCTTTGTTGTAATCCAACATGTACTTTTAACAGTGAGTGCATCATGTAAGGTGGTAATTATGGGTTTTTCTGTATCTTCAGCTGACCGGATTTAATCTGCTTAACAAACTGATAAAATGCTTATGCCTTCCTCTAAAAGTTGTCACAAGGAAGTGCCATGTATCCTGAAATAGAATGTGACCTGTAGTATATTTGGAATTATTTTTCTCTAAACTCTAAATATCTAACAATATCTCCTTCTCAAGTAATATCGAGTCGATATAAAATTGTTTGGCCAGTTTTTCACTCCCCATTTGAACATTTGTGTCTTTGTACAAGTATTACATTTTGATTATCTCGATTCTACGTTTGCGTTTCTCTATTTTCTTTTAATTGGATCAACCTTAAAGTTCATTCATATCTAAATAAAATATTTTCTTTGTTAATTAAACTTTAAAGTTATGTACTTTTTTCCTTTTGAATTACTACAGTAAAACATAAATGACAAAAATTAGATAATCGTTTTTCATGTGATTAATAAACTAGTAAATCTAAGTTTTCTTCAGTCACGTTTTGCTAGACAGCACGGATGTTACGATGAATGAATTACATACTGACCTTCATAGGAAGAAGTAATGCTTGGTAGGATGGTATCATTACAATAGAATATATACTACAATACCCCTTCCAAAATACAAGTAAAATCTGGAAGGATTTTCCTCATAGAAGGAGAAGGAACAAGATAAAAGATTATGTCTCTCTCCCAGAGAAAAAAGGTGATTCCTAGGAAGATAGTGTCTTGGAGAATAACAACAGAACAGATACATTACCTTGCCTTTAATGGAGGATGTAATACCTAGAAAAGAATTACCCCCACTACCTTAAAAAAAGAAGAGGTAATTCCTGAAAGAATCATCTTATGACAACAGAACTGATGTTATACTGCCCATCCTCATTAAATGATTTAAATGGATTTAATCCATTTAAATCATTTAAAAATGCTTAATCATAGGAACATTTTTAAGTTCCTTGGCCTTTTGACTAACATGAAAGTGCAGTATCGTTTTTTTTTTTTTTTTTTTAAATTACATTTTTACCCCAAACAAGGCGCATTGCCACTTTGTTGTATGGGGCTACTATCAGGGACATAGGTATCAGGAATACTGTGTAGGGAGTTGGGCAGCAAGATGTCGGTTCACGTTGCACTTGAACTTCTGCAAGTCAGTACAGTTGGGGAAGCAGGGACCTGGAAGGGAATTCCAAAGTCTAGCTGTCCTGGAGAAGAAACTACTGGAGTAGAAGGCTTTCTTACATCTAGGGATCTCTACTGTGAAGGGGTGGAATTTAGCTGCTTGTCGGGTTTTTCGGGAGTATTTACATTGAGGGAGCACAAGTGCTTGCAGTTCGTCAGAGTATTCACCGTTAAGGTACTTGTAGAAAAGGCAGAGGGATGCAACATTTCGTCGATGGGATAGAGGCTGAAGTTTAGATGACAGTTCAGGACCTATCAGATTGGCGACTCTCTTTTGAACCTTGTCTAGGAGCGAGAGACTAGTAGCAGATGCACCAGCCCAAATATGACAGCTATACTCCATACATGGGTGAATGGTGGCCTTATAGAGGTATAGGATGCTTTCGGGCGTTAGTAGCTTTCTAGCACGGTAGAGAGAACCTACCTTCTTCGCAGCGGTCCTGGCGATTTTTTCAGCATCTTAGAGATATTAGACATAAACTTTAAAATAGTAACAGAATGAGGAGGAGGGGGGGGGGTGAGATGAAGAAAAGTCAAAGAGCAGGACACAGTAGCTTGCTAGCCATAAGTTTCCTCATTTTTCCTTCCTTGCTTTTATGATGTTACAAATAATTTTTCTCATCCATTTTTTTATTCAATCGTTTTAATTTCCTACTGTTAATATCACCAAAACTATTGCACACATGTAGATAAAATACTATAATAAAATTAGTAGTAAATAACGGATCAAGTAAAGATACCCTGTAGCAGAAGACAAAGATTAGCGAACATTACGAGTGACACCGGTTGTTGGACGTTGGCATTGCTGTTGGTTGTTTGTAAACATGTTAAATAGCAGACATGATCGAATGTTTGCGAGCAAGATTTTTAAAAAATATATTTACAAAACTTTTAAAAATTTAAAAGAAAAAATATATATTTACAAAACATTGTCTTTAATTTATTTTATTTTCCTTTTCTATTTACAAAACTTTTAAGGATTAAAAAAAACAAAAAAACATTTTCTATTTACGCCAGACTTTTTAATGTAATAAAACGAACCTATATAAACAAAATATATTTAAGTAAATGAGTATCTTTCTGAGTTCTTTTTATATATTTACAGAACTTTTTAATAAAACTATTAATAATATAAATAAATGGTAAATTTTTACGACGTGCCCCAGCATGTTATAAACATTCCAACTTCCATATGTTAAGAACAGCTTTCTGAATAAGCACCCCCAACCTCAAAAGCTGTTCTTAACATGGGGAGGTTGGTAGGTGTTTATTTCGAAAGCCGTTCTTAACATGGGGTGGTTGGGGGTGTTTATACTACACTGGGACAGGTCGTAAAATAATACCAAATAAATAAATAAACCTACGTTATAACTGAGAATTTCGGATGATGTCAATTAAAAAATACATAATTTAAAAAAAAATTTGAATAAAAGTATTATAACCAAACTTTTTAATGGCAAGAAACAAATATAAAATAACTGACTTGTTCGGATTTTTGCGACCAAGATTAATTTTTATGTAGTGTGTTTTTTTTATCTTTGTGCGTTTTTAATACAATTCAATATTTATTTAAAGCGCGATGTATGTAGGTGGTCAGTGAAGGAGAAATCCTTCTAGACCGAGGCAATTTTTATGCATAATAAAATCACAAGCATAAACAATCGAGATTTAAAAAAATATATTTTATTCACATATCTTTTATAACTTTTTATATTTTGTTAAATTTACGTTCGCTTTGTTACTTATACAAAAAGTTTTGTGTAAATAGAAAAGTTTTTTTAATCCTTAAAAGTTTTGTAAATATTTAATATTAAAGACAATGTTTTGTAAATATATATTTTTTCTTTTAAATCTTAAAAAGTTTTGTAAATATATTTTTTAAAAACTTGCTCGCGAACATTCGATCATGTCTGCTATTTGACGTGTTTACAAACAACCAACGGCAATGTCAACAACCGGTCTCACTTGAAACGTTCGCCAATCTTTGTCTTCTACTACGGAGTATCTAATCTTTACTTGATCCTAAATAACATAAAATGTATTAGCTGTTTAAATATACATATGCAAATTAGCCATTCTAATGACTGTCCTTAGATCATTTGTCCCTACTATATATATATATATTTTTAAATCTCCGAAACATCTACCTGGTAAGCAGCTGAGGATCCCTGTTTTCGATTTTAAAAAAATTTTAGTTAAGGTTTTTTTTTATATCCTCATATAGTTGAATTCTCTTTTATATAATTGTAGATTTTGAGAAGTTGGCTTATGCAAATGCTAAGTCTATTTCTATTTAACAATTTTAGTTGAGGATTCCCCCCCCCCTCATCTTTATATAGTTGAATTATATATTGTAATTGTAAACTTTTTTAGAAGTCAAATTATGTAGGTGCTAATCTGTGATAGGTTAAATTTAGTTGGGTTTTTTTTTCTGGGAATTTAAACTGCATTCTTTATTTTTATTTTCACTTTTTTTTTCTTTTACTCAAAGCTTCTGTAGACATATATATATATATATATAGAGAGAGAGAGAATTTCGAAATTCTATGTTGTATTGTTGATTAAAATTGTTTTGATTTTAATATATGAATGAAAAAAACAAACTTTAGCATTCATGAATTATGAAAATAGTCATGCAGGGAGATGGGATTTCCTTTTCTTTTAATATGAACTGCATTTTTCCCCCCTTACTTGGGGTAAAAAGTTGACAATTGTATGGTGAGTACTGACATCAAAAACTAGAATTCTAACATGCATCAACTTTTAAAGAATTTATTTTAAAGGCTCTTCTTATTGAATCACTGAATAAGCAATAACATGGGGGGGGGGGTAACTTCAATATTCTTAATACACATATTCAAGGCTATGGTAGCAATTTATACACAAATTTTCAGAAGCTCAGCCTTTATAATTTCAGAGATATTTACACAGTATGACTCTTGCACAAGAACATGTTGATAAAACCTAAGGTCAGCATAAGAATCTTTTTAAGTATATTTATCAGAAGACCATGATCAAATTGAATGGGGTTATAGTGGGGGTGGAGTATGTTTAGTTATCAACATTTGAAAACTGTTTAAAATTTTTGTCATTTTAAAATCTAATATATAAAAGGCAAAGTGTGTGTGTGTGTCTCCCAAAAACTTTCAACGCAGGTGACGGAACCTGATGAAACCGGTATCATTTTAAACCTCGATCCTTCGAATGACAAGTATTGAAAAATTGGCCCAAAACATTAATTCTTTCAGCCTAAACTTGGCCGTTTTATACAAGGAATGGTCGCTTTTTTGCTGACATTTTAGCGAGTCATCTTTTTGATTGACTAGCCTTAATTTCAATGTTCCAAACTTCCGATCGGACGATGGAGACATTGGCAAAGATATCACGTTTTTTTAACTTTTTTTCTCCTTTGCATTACAGGTTCGAGCCTACCTTCCTACTACCACTTTTTTTTTTTTTTTTTTTAAACACCTCTACCTACTGTTGTTTTTTCATTTTCCACCTCTCGCTACTACCACTTTTTTTTTTTTTCAATTCAGTAATTTAACTTTATTCAACAGGCAATACCAGGTAGATGCAGCAAGTTTAAGATAAGATAACCTTAATCTTTTCTCTTTTTAAATTAATCTACATGAATAAAAAATATTTGCTATTCAGAGAAATTTAAAGTTTTAAATTGGTAAAGGTTTGGTTTGTCATTTTTTTTTTTTTTTAGTGGGGGTGGGGGTTACTTAATACTAAATTCATTTTCTACTTTAGTTTTTAAATATTAAATGTTGTGAATGTATGTCTTCTACATGAATCGCTTGTAGATTAATTTGCTTTGTATATTTTGTAAACCAATTATCTGTAATGATAGATTTTATTTAATACCTAGATGAAACCACTTTAGCTCAGTGGACTTGGGACAAACTAAAAAGGTGACACCATACTCCACTGAATGTACATATTGGAATACTGATGAGGATTGTTTTTGAAATGATAGAAATTCAAATTACATAACCTAAACATCAAATATGATGAATTATGTTATTTTTTTATTTACTTCTGCGTTTTCTAAATATTTTGAATCCTGTTTTGTAATGGTGTTTGTGCATAGTATCCTTCCATATCATACCAAGCTTTTTTTCTATCATTTTGTCTAAGATTGGCATAATTTCATGGTTGTCAATATCAATACTTAGGTATGGTTGAGTCTAGACACAATATCTTCATCACAAATAATCTTCCTGCTTCACTTGGAACCCTACAAAGCAGATGGTTTTTAGACTTGGCTCGATTATTCATGTCTGAGTACCTTATTTGTAAAGGAAAAATGTAATCACATGTGTTCGGATAAAATTTAGAAACTAAAAATATTTTATATCATTAGATTCAGTGTGACCCCCAACCTGGTTATGGTAAAAAAATTACTGAACCATTCATTCCAATGGGGTCACCAAGACCACGGTTTAAAAATCAATTTTATGCACTTTTTTTTTTTCCTTTACTATTTTGTTGTCACCCAGCAATGCTGAAATGACTAGAAATCGCATCACTTCACAGAAACTATCAACAAGTGATTTTTTTTAATATATGATAGCATGATGAACAATAGGTAACAGTTCCTCTTCTATACAACCATGATGAAGTCACTTCCCCATCAACAGATAAGGTTGAACTGCTTACCCAGCAATTTACCCAAAACTCCATTTTGGATGATGCAAACTGCTTCATCCCAATTCCCCAAAAACTGTACTAAGTGATCTGATCATCAACCCTTCTTGTGTCCTGTTTATTCTAAAAAACTTGACACTTCCAAAGCATGCAGACCAGATCTTATTAGATCTTAGTTATTAAAAGAAAATGCTGAGCTGACCTCTGTCCTCTCCAAATTTTATAATACACGACTTGATGAATCTTGCTTCCCTTTGCTAGAAAACTGTCTCTGTGGTTTCAGACTTCAAGAGTTTTGGATAAAGAACCGATCTGCAAAATTTCATTCTATTAGTCTCTGCACACTCTTCACTAAAATTTTGGAATCCTTGATCCATCTAGTGATAGTACAGCACTTAGAATTACTAAACTTCAACACGATGGATTTGGTCCAATCCATTCTCTTGCTGATATCCTAACAGTCATCTCAAAGCATATTTATCACACACTAAATAAGGTAGATGAGGATGGGAATGTAGTTCTTGATATTTCCAAAGTATTTGACAAAGTTTGGCATAAAGATTTTATCAGGAAAATTAACTTGTATGGTATTATTGGAAGGATGTTTAATGTAATTAGATTTTTCTTAGCTAAAAGGAAAATAATGGTTGTTTTCAATGGTCGTACATCTAAGCATCAGATAAACGCGGATGTGCCCAGAAATCGATACTCAAACTTATATTGTTCCTAATTTTCATAAATGACCTCCACGATACCCGTCATCATGTATTTTCCAGTGACACCTGGCATAAAGGAAAATCAAATGCCAACTCATTATCATTAAAAAACACAACCTCCAGTTTGCAATAAAAGGATGGTTACATTTAATGCTGCCAACACAAATGTCTGTGTAAACTACAAATAACCTTTCCAACCATTGTCATAGCTGGTAGACCATTTCTCAGGAGTCCAACATGCAAATTCCATAAATTTACATTGTCAAGCAATTGGAAAAAGTACATAGATGCTGCCAAGTTTGCTACAAATAAGATAAGCTTCCTCTACCGGGCTAGTAAACGTTTTGCATCAACCCGTCTATAAAGCTACCAAATCATCCTGTGTATGGGTCGTTGTTGCCACATCTGGGTTGGTGCATAAAACACTAGCCTCTCTCTATTGGGCAGTGTACAAAAAAGAATTTCTAACCTACTAGGTCCCACACTGTCATCACTGCATCCATATGTTTCGCACATACTTACATGGAATGTGCTATGATGAACTTATTGCATTTGACCCACCCGAACAGCAGCAAAATCTCACCTCTTCACTGTGGAGGTCCTAGATGCCATAAGATTTTCTACTTTGTAAGCTTATTTCCTTGGATTGCTTCTCTTTGGAATTCCCTCCCCACTCAATTTCCCAGACTGTATAAAATGCAGAAGCCTAAATGTAATGTGCACAAAACTGTCCTCCAAAACATTTATTGTAGTAGCTCCTTATGCTTCAGGGGCAGTATATTTTGTTTGTGGTAAAAAAATTTTTTAAATTTTAGATAAAACTAATAATATAAATACTATAACACTATCAATTACAGTTAAAATTGATATTCGATTTAATTATTAATGAATATTAATCTATCACATGTAAACTCCCTTTTCACACAGTGATCAAATTTAAGTTAACTTTCATTTAGTAGTAAATGTAAAACAATATTTTCAAATAACACTGAATAGTCCTAAAATACATTAGTGGCACACTGACTTCATTGTCAATTTCAAGTAGTTTTGCATTGACTCTAGTAGCTACCTCCACCTGAAACCAAATGGTTCAAGTTGCTACCTTGATACCTTTCATGCTATGTATTTTGACATTGTAATATATATATATATATATATATATATATATATATATATATATAAGGCGAAATGGGCCAAGTATTTGTGTATGCCCACGAAAGGCTTTTCAGATCGAGGTTCCACTAAATTCTGCAAGAAGTTTTCCTATACTTTCGAGATCATAATATCTGAGATTCGCAAACAGACACCGTTTCTTTCCTTTTTTTTTTTTTTTTTGATGGAGTTAAAAAAAAAAAAAATTCCCACCGTGTCGTCTCGAGTGTTTGTCTTTTTCGCATAATAAAGCGAAACTATTCGAACGCAAATGACAGAAATCGGGGAAGCTTACCTGGCTACCAGTCAGGTTTAAAAGCAGCATTTAATAAAGCGGGAAGCTTACCTAGCCCCCGGCCAGGTTTAAAAGCAACGTTCATTTCTGCACATGCGTGGAAACTCCTATTAAATTAATTACCAACTCCTTGAATTCACTATCCTCTTTGGCCTAATGGTTAGCGAGGAAAACTAATTACCCTACGTTTTCGAGTTCAGTCCCACCTCTCTCTCCCTCTCTATCGTTTTTTTAATTTTTTTCATTTGTCATCTTCACTGAACTTCATTGAAGTACCCTGGCATTCTAACAATGTCAGATCATTGATAATGTTATCTCTTCTGTTGCTTTATAGTTGAATTTTATATCTTTCAATTCCTTTCTGACCTTTACTATCATCCTCCCGCTGGTACTGACAGATCTTATTTCTTCTTCCAGTATGGATTCCAAAGAGAACTCTCTGTTGCTTTCACAAATACCGGGGTTCAAAATTGATCACAAAAAAGAAAAAATAATGAGAATATAATCAAAGTAGCACATCCAGGTTTCATCCATTATCAGATATTGCCGCAAAAACTCCTTGAAATAGTTGCAAGCAATATTCTGGATTGCTGACATGTTGTTTTTGATTAAATGTGAGCAAACGTGGTGCTCACATTGAACAATTTTCTCACTAACATGCAAAATGAAGAATACACTGCCTTCTGACATCAAGTTCTTTGCTATCTCATGCAACATTCAATTTACAGTCGGCCTAAACAAGTTGGTAGACTTTTTTGATATTTTCCAGGACACTGTCAAATTTGACCTTGTTCAGGTAGCATACCACCTCTTAAGTGTTATTTCCAATGGAACTTGAGTCTGAGTAACATTTATCAAGCCACTGCTTGTTTTCTTGAAAATAACATAAATTTCACTAAAAAAAACAATGATTTTAAAGTACTTTCAAATGGCACATGTCAAAATTTGAACTGGATCAAATTATTAATGTGCAAATTAGCTTGTGTAGGTGAAGCACATTTTCCAAACAATGGAAAAATCAGAGTTTTGTACATTGATAAAGCATAGCTTTCTGATGTGAAAATTACTATTCAAGCATGTAAATGACTTCCAAAACTTTCAATCTTATAATACATTAAGAATTTTAAAACTAGACATTTTGCTCATTCCGCAGTTTAAATAGCAATACCACGCCATTTTTATAAACTCAAATCAGGCATTATTGAAAAGAGCAAAAAAACAAAATATTATGTTTTTTTAAACCGACTCATTAGAACTGGAGTTATGACCATTCAAAGTATCAAAAAATGTGTGGCTCACTGGACATTTTGTCTTAAGTCAATCCTATTCAAATGCATATAAGCTTGTGACTGAAAATGGTAGGAAATTGACACAATTTACAGACTAACCCATCTTTAAAAAGCTGTATCTTCAGATCTTTTTGAAGTATTATGATGAAATTTTGAACATATCATAATATTATGAAGGTTCAGTTGGTAACTCATGGACTAATTAGCATATTTCATTTTCATTTTAACGGCTTTAAGTAGAAGCATAAAAATAGCTAAGAAAAATGGTAAGTAAGGCTTTATCATCATGCTAAATATTATTCTGATGTCATTACACCGTGAAAAATCCAAGATGGCCACCACAACACGATTCCAAGAAACTATTAACAAAATATGGCTTGTAGCATATCAAATGAAAATAAATTTTGTACAGATTACAATTATGTTTTCAAGTATTTAAACTAATTAGGATAATTAAGTTTCATTTTAACGGCTTCCAAGTTGTTGTAATTATTGGGTGGGTTTCTACCACTATTTTGTATAATTTTTTGTTTTTAAGTCATTGTCGAGACTTCAAAGATTTCAAGAGACATCACAGCCATTTTTTCTTCTTCTCATGTAACGCTCAACATTACAGAATAAACATCAAAAATTTATCATAGTAGGTAGAAGAGTAACTTACCTTTTGTAACATTTATTTGTTATATATTTATTTTTTGACCACTTTTGTGGATTGTAAAACAAACCCAATAAATGTTATCATAGGTAAGATAAGTTATTCTTTTATTTAACTGAATAAGTGGTTTGTCATTTAAAGCAATTTTTACTTAAATAAATCAAGTGATGTTGAGTGAAGCCGTTTGAATTAAAATTAAACAAAAACAATTTTTAACGAAATAAAACAAAATTACATTATTTTTGTAATACTATTTTCAAGTTAAATTCAAGTTTTACAATATCCTTTTTATATTACATTGTTAGGTGAAAGTACAGAATAGTTACAAAACACCTTATTCCAATGCTAAGAATTAGTTTCTAAATAAAGCGTTTCAGAAGGTTTAGAGTCCCCACTGCCACCACCACCATCATTACCAACATCATCACAACTTAAAAATTTACCAAAATTCAGGAAATCAACCAATTTTAATGAAATTTTCAGTGTTTATTAACAGTAACAGAATATAATATAAATATGCATAAAAAAAAACATTTTTGGACATGTTTGTTGTATTAACCAACGTGTTTAAACAAGTTTTCAATTTTTATACAAACAAACTTTCGGTACGTATGCACTTATGTTACCGTACTGAAATAATGAAAAATATTTAGAAATCCATTCATAAAATGGGAGAGGAGGGTGTTTTATAATTATTCTGTATTTTCACCTAACAATCTTCCGTACATTTATATCAGACCTACCTCTACATGCTATGTTTAAAAAGGATATGTCCTCTATACTATCAGTAGCAATACACATGAAAAAATTGAAATAGCTTAAAATATTTCAATATTGGTATATATATATATATATATATATATATATATATATATATATATATATATAAAGCTTGATGAGCTGAGAAAAAATCTTTTTAAATTTTAAAAATCTGATTAAAATTAAGGAAGTTATGACTATTTTTATGCCTCACACGTTTGGATATTTTCTCCTCTTTAAGACCATATGCGTTTCATCACATTTTTTACACTACTTTTTCAGTAAAAATATCATATCTTTGTAAAAACACAAGACTAAGCAATGAAATTTACCATATAAGTGTATTTTTGTACAAAGAATCAGAATATGTGCCTGAAAATATCCAAAAGTTCATGGTTTCCAAATAATCTACAGTAAATGTGCATAAATATGCTGCAATTCCTTAAAAATGCCATGTATCCATAAACAGAAAAGAAGTTGGAGAACTCAAAGTTGAATTGTAATGTGCTTTATGAACAAAAAACTTGAATCTAAACATAGGACCATTTAAAAATGAATATAATGCAATATTTCTTTGGTATTATTGTAGATTAACACCTTCTGTTTAACCCCACCCAACCCCTTCTGACCACCTCTCCAAAATGTGATTCTGCCTTTTTTAGGCAATTATGTATGAAATGCCATGAAAAACTTTAATGAAAGATAAACAAATTATTTTAGAATTTAATGTAAAATAATCCCCCATTACAGGCCATTCTAGCATTTTAGGGCAGTTAACTGTTTTTTTTTATGGGAGATAAATCCTGTATGCTTTTTGTTTTATTTTTTTTAAGACGATTATGTGTGGTTTTAAGAGGGTTTCTATGCTATGAGAATATGGGGAGGGTTGCCATTTGGACTTTGAATTAATTGTAGGGCTAAGGAAAATTATGTGTGAACATACTGAAGACTTGACAGTAACAAAAACAATATTAGAGGAGGGGGCGGTTAGTTTCACAAAAATTTAATGTAAAATAATTCATCATTTCCAGGCCATTCTAGCATTTTAGGACAGTTAACCAGTTTATTTTTTATGTGCATTTTTCTTTAAGGAAGGATCTATTTTTTGTTTGTTTGTTTGTTTTAGACGCTTGTATGTGGCTTACAGAGGTATTTTGTTGGGGGGGGGCTTGCCACTCGAACTTAGTGTTATTGTTAGGGTTAAAGAATGCTTTAGGAGGAGACTTGCCACACATAACTTTAGTAGGTGGGTTGCTAACAGTTTTACTATTTATTTTTAAGTCATTATCAAGACTTCAAATATTTAAGTGTCAACTAACTGACATTTGTCTTGTTCTCAGGAAATGCTCAACAGTCAACACTATTTGTGCGTTTGTATTACTTGCCATAGAGGTATGAAAAAGTTGTCCAAAAAATAAAAAAAATAAAATTATAACAAATAAATGTCATGCAAAGCATGTTTTTATTTAAGCTAACATGTTTATTCCGCTCGAAAAACATACAGTGCTTACTGATGTATTGGAAAGTTAAAAATGGCGGCCGACTATCTCTTCCACACTGTAAGTTTGGGAAAATGAGTTAAAAATAAAAAAAACTAGACAAAATACTGTTAAAAACCCGCTGAATATATATCCGCCTATGTCATGGTAACAGTATTTTGTCTAGTTTTTTATTTATAACTAATTTTCCCAAACTTACCGCCTCAAAGAGAGAGTCGGCCGCCATTTTAAATTTTCGAATACATCGGTAAACACTGTTTTTCGAGCTGAATAAATATGTTATATTAAATATAAACACTAAAAACATATCCAGTTAGGTAGAAAAGTAACTTATCTTGCCTTTGATAACATTTATTTGTTATGTATTTGTTTTTTGACAACTTTTTCAAATCTATGTGTATAGTAATACAAACAAGATTTTCATACATCTTTTGATTTTGAAAAAAACATTTGTGGCTGTTCGCAGTAAAACATTGTTTTAATTCGCTGTTCAAAACTAATGCAATGAATAAAAGTGCATGCAAGCTATATATCTACAAAAATTTACTTTGTTTTTTTAACCATGTGTTTAAATTTGACCAGAAATGTGAAATTATAATGGATTCATAATGCCGAATTGGTTGGGATTGTTGTTATTATACATTCTGAAAACCGAATAGTTCTAAACTAATGTTATTCTGATAACAAAATAGCTCTAATTAAACATATCAGAACATTTATATTCATATTTTCATGTTTTTCTTAATTTGTTCGTGAATAAAAATTAAAGAATGCGTGTTGTTTATACTGTGCTATGACTAATACTACAACTGCTGCAGTGCTGCTGCTACTAATACTAACTTAATTTGACCAAACTCGAAAAATAAACATTTTTTTCAAGTAGATCCTTTTAAATTATCAATTACCGCGGTCCTACTCAACATAAAATAATACTTTTAATTGATAAAGATAGTAAAAAGAATGATTTGCTTACCAGTGGGTGTCCGAAGAATTTTTTTTTCAAAATGTTCGATACTCGGCATATTAAAGTCTTATTTTTAACACAACAAAAAAAGAAATGGTCAAAAATATTTCGGACACTTGACAGTATTAAGATTAACACCTCTTCTTATTGATTCCCAAATTTCATGACGAAATTCTTCATACAATCACGGTACGGACCTTTAGAAAACAGGGGGGGGGTCATTACAAAACCTTACCGAAAACGCCATTTTATGACGTTCCCATTTTTATCACTTTATTTGCTTAAAACTCTTAAAATATATACATGTACATTCATATTTATTAATTCATTTGAAAGTATATTCATTTCCGAACAAAACAGTAGTAATTTGAAGACTTGAAGTGCTTTGGTTTAAAAAATATGGCTATTTTAGTAGAACTACCTTGAAATCTGTGATTATCCAAAGCGTTTTTTTCGTCCGTGTGTATTACTAGTATCAGACCTGACGGAATGGTTAACAGACAGTTTCATACCCTCGAAAGAGTTCTAGCAAAAACCTAACAGCCAGCCGTGGTTCTCCCCAGAATGTGCTGCTGCCATTGCGCTCAGAAATCACCTTTTCCATTGCTTTCAACATAATAGATGTACGGAGACTAAATCTGTTTTCAGGACTACCAGCAACCTCTGTAAAAAAGTAATAAAGAAGGCAAGAGAGTTGTATGCTCAGTCCGTCAAGTCCAAGGTAGCTGAGCAGCGACTTGGTTCCCATCAGTTTTGACAAATAGCAAACAGAATCCTCAACAGAAGTGTGAGCTCTATTCCAACTATCATCAACGGACCCGAGTTAATCTCGTCAGCATCAGACAATGCAATCTCTTTGTCAAGAACTTTGCAGCTAATTCTACCCTTTACGACAAAGGCCGCCAACCCCCAGTATTTCCTTGTATATCAGAAAACATGCTATGTGATATACAAATATCTGTATGTGATGTTGCCAAGCTAATCAAAAACCTTGATTCCAGTTAAGCAACTGGCCCTGACGGCATTCCAATTATAGTGCTCAAAAGGTTTCAACCGGAACTAGCGCCCATACTTACAAAGTTATTTAAGCATTGTCTTAAGGAGAAATGCTTCCCAACACCTTGGAAAATCTCATCAGTATGCCCTGTATTTAAGAATTCAGGTGATTGCTCATCTGCCTCTCAGTACAGACTAATAAGTCTCTTATGCATCATGAGTAAGCTGCTGGAATTTGTGCTAAATAAGGAAGTAGTCAACCATCTCAGCAAAAATAACCTTTTTAGCGACATGGTTTCCGTTCTGCTAGATCTACAGCAGACGTGCTTAGTTATATCTCATAGGATTAACGAATCCCTCGACAGAGGCTTCCTCTCTAGGGCAATTGCTCTTGACATATCAAAAGCCTTTTATAAGGTATGGCATAAAGGTCGACTTCACAAGATCTCCAGTCATGGTATAGCTGGAAATGTCTTAACTATTAAATCATTTCTCTCTGATAGGTTCTTAAGAGTAGTGGTTGATGGGCAGAAATCAGAGGCTCTCAGTATTAATGCTGGAGTCCCTCAGGGGGTCCATCGTGGGTCCAACTCTCTTCCAGATCTATATCAATGATCTTCCAAACCACATCCTTACATCATTCGTAGACATTTATGCTGACAACACTACCATCTATGGTAGTACTTCGAAGACTGTAAACGACCAAGTTCTCTCTGATTCCCTCTCCTCTGATCTTGAGCACGTGGTACAATGGGGAAAAAAATAGCTGGTTACTTTTAATGCATCTAAAACCAAGCTTTTATCTTTACATCATCAACGCTCTGTTGCCCAGCTGCCATCAATTGAAATGAATGGCTCTCGTATTGGGGAGGCTTCATGTTTTGACAAGCTTCTGGGCTTAACCTTTACTCCCGATCTGAAATGGAAAATCTATATCAAATCCATTGCCAAAGTCGCTGGAAAAATGGTGGAATCCTTGTACCGCTCCTGTAGATATCTCATTCTTGATGCAATTTTCTACCTATATAAAAGCCAGGTTCGACCAACGATGGAGTACTGTTGCCACATCTGGGCAGGAACTACTAGAAGCAGCTTATCCTGCCTTGACAGAGTTCAAAATAGACTTCGTAGCTTAGTGGGGGATGCCCTTTTCTCTTTCCTGCGACCTCTTCCCCACAGAAGAGACGTAACGAGCCTGTCTCTGCTTTATCGTTATTTTCATGGCAGGTGCTCATCTGAACTTCAATCTATGGTTCCCCCCCCCCCTCACCAGACTTTCACGAAAAACACTCGTCTAGCCAGAACCACTATCAACAATTTCCCACACTCTTTATCTGTGCCTACACCTAAACGTAGATTCCATGAACAGGGCTTCTTTCTTAGAACTGCTCGTCTGTGGAACTCCATTCCATTTGCCTGCTTTCCAGCTGACTACAATCTAATTGTCTTCAAGTCCAACGTGAACAAGTTCTTATTGAACCATCCCCCTAAGTGATCCATGTTATAAAATTCCCACTAATGTTTACTATGCTAAAATCACAATGACTAGTGTATACCCATTAACCCTTATCCTCAAGTGCCCCCCCCATGTAAAAAAAAAAAAAAAAGATATCATAAAATTTGAATCTACGAAAAACATGGGATAAAGTTCAGAATAGTTAACAGTCAAGAACTCCTGAAACAAAAAATATTTTCTAAATAATAAAAATAAAAAAATATTTTATGTTCGTAAGTCAGTTATGAACATTTTTTTTACAGATTTTTTGTGTGCGTCACAACACACAAAAATTCTCATGTTGTATGTGTTTGTCACTATTTCTATCAATGTGTGCATAAAAACATTTTATCCAATTTTTTCACATTTTAGGACAAAAGAAATTAATATATTCGCAATTAAATAGCATTCAAACAGTTTCTATCTTCACTTAGCTTTGTACTACAAAGCCTTGACTTTGAGATATCATAACTTTTGACTGGAAAGATATGTTGTGTGCAAATTCCGTAGCAAAGACAATTCTTTTCCCTGATTAGCTAACAACAAGAAATGTCATTGGTGAGTAAAACTTCCGCTTCAAGTATTTATGTGAACACACCCCAATCGCTTATTTGTACAAAATGATCTACCGCCATTCGGCATGCTATGCTGGCATGTTTCGCCGTTAATATTTTAATTTAAATAGTGTTCTCTTCAAATATAGAAATCACCATAAAAATATTAAAATACCATTTTAAAGTAAATTTTTTTGTGAATCTAGTTATATTTTCTTTTGATGGACGTAGGAGAAATGTACTTATTGCTGATTCAAAGACTATGAGTGTCAAATTAAGTAGCAATGTGTGCCTTGTCCAGCACTGAACGTTATGGTGTCTGGTATTACTAGTTTAACTGCTTCTAAAGTTCAAATTTTAAAAGGTCAGAAATTCATTTTTTTTTTTTTTTTAACTATTCACAAAAGATTAAAATGATTAACTTTACAAAACCAAAATACATTCTGCTAGATTTAATTTCATAATAAATCATATTTTAATGTTAAAATGCATTTACTATGTGTTGAATTTACAAAATGCTATTGGTACTTCCTATTTCTACCTCTGAGAAAAATATCAGTACTTCCTTTTAGTTGTGTTAGTGATTTCTTGTCAAAACCTGATCAACTTTATTGCTTGGTTACCAATCAAATTAGTATTTGTTTGTCAAACAAAACACAAAAAACTGATTGTGTTTTATATTCTTATGAGCTGTATTTATCTGTCACTGCCCAGGTGGAGAAATATTGTTAGGTTGAACGTTTAGAGAAGAATAATTCAAACTATTTAAAAAGTTGCACTTCCTCTTAACCTTGTTACGACGACCTCTTGGAAATCAGAGGTTGGGTTTTGATTGTTTAGTTTGTTAAGCAGACCAAATTCTGAAGATGCAGCAAAAAAACATCAACTACCACTTTTCATCCTGAACTCACTCATATGTAGTTATAATGAATTATTTGGATATGCAATGTGTGAAGTTTTATCTTTTATTGCTAAAATGTAGAGATTTTTTATAAAGAAAATGTGAACATTGAAATCATGAGGAGTTTGAAATAGACATCAAACCAAAAATCTTGTTTGTGGTAATCTGAGGAGATTGGAAAAAAAGTATTAAAATTTTAATTTAATCAAAGAAAAAAAAGATCTGAAATGGAAAAACCGTTGGGAAAATGTAAATGAAAAAACTAAACTGAAACATGAACTCTATATTAAACAAAAAAATAATCATACAAGTTATTTATTTTAAATAATTTAACCATTTCTTATAAAATGTATTCAAAATTACAATCTTATTTTAGTAGATATTTTAGTAATTCCAACTAAAAATGATATTGGTTACATTTAGGTAAAAAATATGTGGTCTTGTAATTAGTTTTTTTTTCTTTTTTCTTACCTATTCAAGTTAGATTGATGTATTAAATCAAAGGTTGTTACTGCATATTAGAATGATGATCAATGTGTAATAGAAGTGTCATTTTCTTTTCACAATATTTTTGCAGTTATTAAATAGTTAAATTAATAGCCTGTTAATAATTTTAAAATATAACTCCATGAAATTTTTTTTTTTAAACCTACCGTTGTCTATTTCTTATTACTGTCATAATAATTACCAGCTGTTGATTTTTTTTTATATATAAAACAAAGGTTTTTAAATTTATATATTTTAAGTTTAAATCCTTTAAAAACTTGTTCTTATTATAAAATAATTTATAAATTAATAACAAAAATCACTTTTAAGTTGATGACTTGACAACAATTCTATTTGACTTTATATTCGATTTTGTAACAATTTAATTTGAACTAGGTAAAGTTTAAATTTTTGTCGCACAGCAATTTTTTTTTATCTAATTGGACAATCTCATTTTTAATGAGTGTTGCAGGTAATAAAATGTGTGTGTGTAGTATTATTATTGTTTGTTTGCATGGTATTCACTATAAACAGGTTGAACCGACTTTCTCTAAAGGAGGAAGTATCAATGGCATATTAAAATCACCTGTATATTATTATTGTACAGATATTTAAGTAGAACATGAGTTTAGACGAAGTCGATATCTTAAAATCAATGATATTAACATTTAAATAAAGATTATTTTGAATTTAAACATTGAATTTATTGTAGATCCAAAAATACAGTTTATTAACACATCTTAAAAAATAGATACTTTTTTGTTTTTAATATAAAATAGGTACGAAACTGTTTTTCGAAATTTGGTTTTTATTTAACTGTTACATAATTTTTATTTGGTTTTATTGTTTTTAACAAAAATCATTGAAATTAATGTCAAAAATATTAGTTCTCATGTGAGAGTTAGTAAAATACACAGAAAAAGAAAAAGACTGTTCTTATTTTATGCCCTAACAATAGTGTTTTCATCATTGTGTGTCGGCTCACTCGTAAAAACGTTTTATATCACATCTAAATGATAATATCTAAGAGTTATAAACAGGGGTCGCATGTATATTTAATTTGCCTGACTTTTACCAGCTCGCCGCTTCGAAAAGTGAATGATCTGGCTTGCAGCGCAAAACTAGGTCAGACACCACGCCACTTCCTCGCACCTGTTTATTTCGCTTCATAAACATTCACTTAACGCCCTTATCAGTTCCTTTCCATCATGGCCGAGACGGTTAGGTGTCTGGCTTTTTCCCCTTTCGTTTCCACCTTCGCATCAAGGCTTCCGGGTTCAATCCTACCTTCCTACTAAAACCTTTTTTTTTTTTTACACCTCCAAACACCCGGGCAATGCCGGGTACTACCGCTAGTTACTTAAAAAATAAGAACTGAAAATATAGTTGAGTTATGTGCACATGGCGCATAAATGAAAAAATTAATTTCACTATAAAAATCATTTTTTTATTTAATAATTCCTGAGATGGTACTTCTACAGTTTATCACCGAAAATGGAGATGCCATTTTTTTTTCCGCGCACCTGTCGTTAAAATCCAAGGGAGAAATCCATATTTTAAACTATGGCCAAAGTTAGAAATAAATAACCAAAAAATTAAACTAGATATTAATTACTTCCAGAAAGAACTATGAAAAAAAAGTAAATAAAGAAAATGAAAGAGAACATATATCCGGGTACTTGTTTAATTGAAAAGGTTTCAATTTATTACTGAAAACGGGAAAGTTTTTCATGAAACATATATATTTTTATTATTAAAAACAGAAAATGAAAAAAATTATTAAAAACAGAAAATAACATATTCGTAATTGTCTAAACTAGGGGAGTGCCATTCGAAAACCAAAACATTTACTGTATCAAAATATAATTGTAAAAACATTTATTGAAAAGTTTGTGTAAGAAAATATAATTTTAATAAAACAATTTGGTAATGAAAGTAATATTGGATTTTTATAAAATAGTTTTTTTGTTTTTTGTTTTTTCGAACAAATAAATAATTTTAATGAAACATTTTTTAAATTAAAGCAACTTTAAAGGGTCAACAACAAATTAATTTAAAGGAAACCGAAAAATCATTATCTAGTTTAATTTTTTAGTTATTTATTCCATGCTTCGGTCATAGTTTAAAATACTGATTTCTCCCTCGGATTTTAATGACGGGTGCGCGAAAAAAATGGCATCTCCATTTTCGGTGATAAACTGTAGAAGTACCCCCCCAAGACCTATATGTTCTATCAGGTGTTTTTAATAAACTTAAACTGAGATATCTCAAGGTTGTGTTAGGTGTTAAGATCAACATCAGTGGGAATAAAATTCAACTGGAAGTTGCTCTTTCTGACTACTTAAGAAGAAATCCAGTTAATTCATTTCCACCTCCAAAGCAACAAAAAAGTCCCTTAGTGAATCTGCTGAACATTCAGATAACTCCTGCAGTTGTGATGAAGAACCATCTCAGGATATCTTCAGTTATGAGCATCAAGGACAATGGGTTGCTGTCTACTATGACACCAACTTTTACATTGGCCAAGTCATTGAGGTTATATCTGCATTCAGCACTGTAATAAAGTTTTTATCGCAAACTAAAGTTAGAAAAGATTTTTTTTAATGGCAGATGGGGTTTTGAGGTAATGCCAATTTCAAGTGATGGTAGTATTTGGAGTGTTCTTGATATATCTACCATAGCAGAAGCTTATGAAAGAATTCTGAGAGAAAATCAATAAGGAAAGGAATTGTAGTAAGACTTCTGCCTATAAAATATCTTACTTGTTTACTTGTCTTTCAAGTTGAAAGTTTTTCAATGCTTGAAAAAAATGAGTCGTGACTTTTTGTATAAAAAATTTCTAAATCTTATTGTTGTCAGCCCTTTTTTTGGCGAGTTTAAATTCCCCAAAATAAAAATATTTCTGTGGCAAAAAGTTTTATTAGAAACAAGGCAAACATTTTTTTTTAATTCTTCACCCAAAAATTAGTACGGTCCTGGATATGACCTTAAACTATATCCGATGGTGAGGCCCCAGCTTGCGGGCTTTGAGGAGTGTGGAGCCACCCTTTAATTGCCATTGCTCCTAAATCCACTCTGACCCAGACTGGTAGTACCTGTTAGGGTCCCAACTATAGTTTAAATAGAAACCTAGTTAAAAAAAACAAATACACTCTATTAAAAAATTGTTCTTCAAAATCACTGGATTCGGCATTAAATAACCTGAAAAGGGTTGATATGCCGTAAAACAAAAACAACCACCCAAAAATTAGTAAAGTTGCAAAATTTCAAGCTTCTACCTCCAATGGTTACATTTTTACAGCAATTTTAGTAACATATACTTTTGACTCTTTTTTTTTTTTTTTTTTTTTTTTTTTTTGCCCTTTTCACCAAATTGTCCATGGTCCACAATTGAATGGTTTTTTAAAAGAAAAAATTATCTTGATCTCTAATGTGTTATGAATCATACTAAGAAGATTCAATACATTAGCTATTGAAATGAAATTGATATGAACAGTCAAAATTGCATTTCCATGTCATATTTGCACTTTTTCCCCCTGTTGGTAGTGGGATTTTGCCTAGTGTTTAGGTTGGTTTCATCTAATAATTATTGCTTTCATTAGTATTAATTTTCATTTACCACAAGATGACATTACATTTATAAGGATTTTTACTTGTTAGTAGCTTCCATTTTTAGTTATATACTATGAAATTTAGCTTCTGGATCATGATAGCAAATTTTCAACTTTCTAACAAACTTTGAACAATCATAACTTGATGACTAATTGAGCTACCAAAATAAATTTGGTACTTTTGTTTATGGTTTACAAAAATCTATATGACCACGTGAATTTTCTTTAGATATAATGTAAATAAAATTTTGGTTTGGGATGCCTAATTATATAAAAGGAACTTTGTGTGTGAGAGTTCATTCCCTATGGACTCCAAAACTGCTGGGACGATTTTAATGAAATTTCACACAAATGTATTTTATGTATCTGGCAGTGTTCTTAAATATGTTTTGTGTCGGAATGTCTTCAATAAGTGTCAATAAAAAAATCCCATAAAAGAAAGAACAGGCGATTTTGACCAAAATTAACACCTTACTCAGCCAAGCATCACAGGTGCATTTGAGAAGTTTTATTACCATACAAGCCGAAAGACCTGACATATTAAATTAACAGTAGGTTCTTTGATATGGCAGGAGCACGTTCAAAATGAATGTTATTGTTCAAAGTATAAACTTTAATTCAAACCATTATATATAAAAATAATTTTATAAAATTAACAGTAGGTTCTTTGATATGGCAGGAGCACGTTCAAAATGAATGTTATTGTTCAAAGCATAAACTTTAATTCAAACCATTATATATAAAAATAATTTTATAAAATTAACAGTAGGTTCTCTACAGTGCAATGTAAACTACAATATATTGTGGACTAAGTCACTAATGCATGTCATCCCAATGCATCACAATACGTCATCGATTAGAGTAGGCAATTGATCGATTTGATTGAAAAATGGGCAATTTTACCAATTTTGATGACAATAAAAATATGATTTCGAAACATTCGTTGATCATCATTCCAGGCAATGTCAGGTCTCCTTGCTAGTAGATATACAGTAGAACCCCGGGATACAGCATTAAAAATTAGTTACAAAATACAGTACAGTATATAATACATATATAATGAAATAACCTGAATAACACTGTAAGGCGGAGTAAATACCGTAACCAGGGGCCGCAAAAACATTGTATTCCACATCGTAACTTGAAAAAAAACATATCCTAGTGCCACCGTATCCCAGGGTGTATATATATAATGCAAATGTTAATATCTTGCCATGTCTTTTCTCTACAGGAGGAAAGGTTAGACAGTCTACATAAAATAAAAAAGTATGTTCATATGTAAAATTATGTAATTAAATGTAAATGTTGTAAATTATGTTCATGAGTAAAATTATGGGGGAAGAAAATAGAACTCTTGAATCCCTATGCTAGTTGTACTCCAAGGAGATTAAAGACTGTAAATTTGCAAAAAATTTTAATAAAAATAATTCAAATGAAAAATATTATGGGTAGAGAGCAGGACATAGGATTCCTTAACATAAATCAACTCAAAAATAGTTAATTCCAAAATCAAATCCAAACAGTAGACCTCTACATCTAAATGGTTTGCTACTTGATGTGAATGTTGACATTTTTTTTCATGTTTGTTAGATTTTTGTATTTTAGAATTAATTTTCAAAATAGTATAAAAAATATTTTTGATTGAAAATGTGAACTCTAAACCTTCATCTTTGAGATTTTAATGTTAACATGATTAACTGTATGTAAATACTGACACAAACAGTTTTATTTGTAATTAATTTTTTTTTTCTTTTTTGACTTGTTTTCCAGCTGCCAATGTATTATTATCGGAAGTTGGAGATGTGAAGCTGGCAGATTTCGGTGTTGCTGGGCAACTGACCAACACAACTAACTTCCGGCATACGTTTGTAGGAACTCCTTTTTGGATGGCACCAGAAGTCATCAAACAATCTGCATATGATACAAAGGTAAATCAATTCAAATTGTATCTCTACCTCGAGTTGCCTTCAAGTATTCCAAAAGTTTTTCAATGTATCCATATTCACTATCATATTACCTACAAAATTAATACCTTTATATTGCTTCAAAAGGTGGTGTCACTCTGAAATTCATAACTTTAGGAACACTTTCACATAATTAAAAATATTGTAATCATATTTTCTTCGGATTACTTGTAGATAATTCACCTGAAAAATGTGTACATGTTCATTTTTGTACAGCATTCTCTCTTAAACTCATCCATCCTTAAAAAATTTGAAACACAGCTGCTAAGCATAAGATATATTGTGAGATGTCTATGATTTTTGTGAAATTTTAACATGCCTAATAATAGCATCAACAAATATTTGCTGAATTTCAGTTTCTTTTAATTCATTTAAAGCATTTTTAGGAGACATAATATGGATAGATGAAATATGGATATTTGAAAATTAAAATATTTTGGATTTGCAGTAAATTTGATCCATGGTCATTAGACATCAATTAAGCAACTTTGAATTTCAATTACGTTTAGTATCATTATATTTTGATTTTAATCTTTGTAAGAAAACTTTTGTTTGAGGAATTTTATTCATTTTAAGTAATTTTTTTTAGGGATCAAAGGATTCCCTCCAGG
Organism: Euprymna scolopes; assembly: GCF_053919585.1. NCBI lineage: Eukaryota > Metazoa > Mollusca > Cephalopoda > Sepiida > Sepiolidae > Euprymna > Euprymna scolopes. The sequence goes on along the minus strand of NC_136505.1, from coordinate 82,253,942 downwards.
AGCTAACACTTGATTTCATTAGAATTTGCATTTATATCCGAGGGCTTTTTTTAGAATAGATGTTTCTTTTATGGCTGCAATCTGTATTTCATTACAGCTCGGTCTTTCGGGGATTGTTTCCAGGTATTTCTTAAGATTCTTTTTCACTAAGCCAGTTGCTCCTATCACAACTGGGATAATGTCTATCTCTTTCAGAGACCATGTTGTCTTTAAATCATTCTTGAGGTCCTGATACTTGATTATCTTTTCCCGTTTAGATGAGTTTTTAAATGGGATTTTATAGAAAATGTTGACCTACAAACTTCACATGAATGAGGCCTTTTACTTTTTTTAAAATTTTATTTCAATTAGTTTTAAGAAATCAGTGTGTGTGTGTGTGTGTGTGTGTGTGTGTGTGTGTGTGTGTGTGTAAAATGTAAATTCCTTTCTATGGATTGTGAGATTGTCAGGAGTGAAAATGATGAGGGAATATTTATTTTTTTATAAACATTGCTGGTCAATTTCCAACTACAAAATCAGAAGCTATCATCAAGTAGATTGTTTCTCTTTCATCTAGAGATGTATCTGTACAAGTCTGTTTTTTTTTTTGTTTTTTTTTTTTGTGATATTCTGTTTACTCCCAACTATTTGTCAAGCATAAATTAACTATAATATTTCTTAAAATATTGATTTTTTTTATTTGCCTCAACAGTTTGGAGTCAATATTTTTTGAAGTTGCCAAATGATGGCAACATAAAATATATTGACTGAAAAATGTTATTCTATATCGCAAAGAATTTGAAATTTTTTTGTAAAATTCTAAGCATCTATTCTTACTTTTATTATAAAATATTAGTTGGTTAACATGTTTAAGTTTTTATAATGGCAAAATATGAGTCGACAGTCATTTGAATTCTTTAATGTTGTCAGTAAAGTAGTGAAATGATTATTTACTTAAAATATTTGTTCACATTTTTTTCATTTACTGAATTCTAAAGTTAATCTGTTGCATTCTCATTTGTTTTTCTTTATTTTACATTTAGACCAATTTTTCTGCTTTTCCAGTTTTCCTATTCCTTATCTTTGTGCTAAATGAAAGATTTTTTGACAATTGGTCTCTTCTGATTAAACAAAATTACTTCCTGATTGCATAGCTTTCCTAGAAGAGTAGGTCCATTGTTGCCTCATTGTTGACTGCTCATATAGTGAATATTATTCTGCTTCATCACACAATTTTTTTTTTTTTTTAGTCATATACAAATCAATTGCAGTGGTGGTGATCGTTTATTAACTTTAAAAAAATCTTCAGCTTCTCAGACCTTCTGTTATATAAAGGAAAGTCATAATTCTGTCTGTGTGTCCAATTAAGTCAGAAACCACACAAGATATACTTACAAACTTTACATAATCTAATTTAATGTCACTCAAATCTAGTTATGATAACAAAGAAATGCTGTAATCATTCTCTTGGTGTCACCAGGAACAAAATTGTGTGGGGAGGAGGGGATCAAAATTTTCTATCTTACTGCTAGTTGTTTGATTGTTTTATAAACACTGCTGAAATTAGATCAAACAGTCAGTCAGTCTCATTCTACATTTACTTTTATTAAACCAGTTGCAGTAGGAGGAGGTGAAAAATTTTCTTTTTATAAAACAAATAAACAATATTTATCAAGCAAAATTTTTTATTATTGAATCTGCTCCATAGATGATGAAAATTCAATAGTTAAGATATAATAATGATAACTAGTGGGACCTATTATTTTCTTTTTAAAACCAAATCTCCCTCAGTAATATCTTTAATTCTCTATATTTTAGCGATTATCAATACCCCTAAGATGTGATATACCGGGCATTATTTCTCATTCTCACGTAACACTCAACGTTTTTTATTTGTTTTCTGTGGGTTTTTTTCTTTACCGAATAAACGATTTCAAATAAATTAAACAACATAGTCGGCGAGGTAGAAAAATCGATTTTACTTTTTTATAAACAACAGTAAATAAGTAAATTCTTTTTATATTAATATAAAAAAATATGCGGTCTCGTTTATGAACATAATAAACGCTTTAAAATAAGTGAAACCACTAAGAACTTAGCAGTTAGGTAGAAAACGGACACTTAGAAAATCGATTTTATTTAAAAAAAAAAAAAAAAAAAAAAAAAAACATTAAACAAGTAAAAATATTTTTTTTTAAATATTGGGGGGGGCTATAGTCTATTTTAAAAACCAATATCACCTTCAAGAACGATCATAAAATGTGTTTTCAATCGATATTTATTCAATAAGGGACCAGTTTTCCTACCTAGCGAAAGGGGGCGAGTTTCCGGAGACGAGTTTTCCGGGGACGAGTTTTCCTAAATTCGCCTGGCATAGCCCGGTTGTAAAGTACACTTAAATATGATATTTTAATTCTTGCAGATTTTGTATATATTATCATAGAGTTAATGTTCTATCGATTTTTATACATTACTAGCAGGGGTACCCGGCGTTGCCCGGGTGTTTGTAGGTGTGTGTGGTGTTAAATAAAAAAGAAGGGGGGGGTATGATCGAACCCGAAGCCCTGAGGCGAAGTTTGAAAATAAAATCGGCCAGCCAGAATGAGTTAGTGAAAGATGTTTGAATTTATTTAAGAACGAAATTGACAGGTTCGCGGCCGCAAGTCGTCGAGCGTTAAGACGACGTAGGTTTGTTTATTATAAGCGAAGTAAAAAAAGAAAACAACATTAACACTTAAGCGTGAAAAAAAAACACCAAAAAAAATAACCTAAGGCAACCGAACGATGAAAACAGAAAAACGAACACGTGAAAAATGGCTTCAATAAGCCTGTTTCGATATTAAAATTTAAAAAATCGGTGGGTACCCGGGTGTTTTTGGGTGTCGCTAATAATAAGCAAAGTAATAAAAAAAAAAAAAAAAGCAGAAAAACGAAACACTGGTTCAATATTTAAATTTAAAAAATCGGAAAAAACAAAAAAAACATCTTGCACCACGATTCGAACCCAAAACGTTTAGATAATGAACCAAGGCCTTAAGCAACTGAGCTAACCCGACGTACATGAAAATTGTTCAGTTTTTCAACTATTTATTTAAAGTAAATCAGGTCACGTCATCTGACGCATGCGTAGAATTGTCATGAGAGGACAGTTTTTGATGTAAGCGTGGCACAAAAATAACACCCGCTGTCCTATTAATATATAGATAACTAATAGTGATAATGATATCAATTTGTAGATGATCTTCATAAAAATAAAATCTTTTTTCTTCATATATTCATACTTGCGGCTCAAATTAGATATAATGATCAATTATCAAAGATTGTTTTAGCATTTTATAGCTTAATATTCATTTCTGTTGCTGGTTCAAATATTATAATCTTAGTTCTGTATTTGTGTATCCATTTTTAATGTTTATGTTGTTGGTTCAAATCCTGACTAGAGTAAAACTATTACAGTATTTGTTAAGCAGTTATGCTGATCCCAGTTTACAGAATGACACAGGTATATATAGACGGTTAAAGTATCTAAATTTCTTTGTAAAATTCTCAGCAAGGTAACCAGTGTAAGAGGAAAAAATTCCAAAATAACGTGTAGCACAATGTTTTGCTATGCAGTCATCACTTACCTAGTAGAGAGAGTGAGGTTGGTTTTGATTCATCAGCAATTTCATTTGTCACAATTATTTAGTTTGCACTGGATATTTGTTGAATTGATTAGAATCCTTTTTTTTTTTCTTTTTTTTTTAAATTTTTTAATCATATTTTTATTTTATGATTTTTTTTTTTTTTTTTTTTTTTCAGGCTGATATTTGGAGTTTAGGTATAACTGCCATTGAATTAGCCAAAGGTGAACCACCCAACTCTGATATGCATCCTATGCGGGTGTTGTTTCTTATTCCTAAAAATAACCCTCCCCAACTGTCGGGCACCTACAGTAAATCATTCAAAGACTTTGTGGAACTCTGCTTAAATAAAGAACCTGAAAATGTAAGTCATCACATTCAAATAATCTTTTCTATAAATTCCAGCAGTCATGATATTAAAAAATCAAATTCCGTATAATTATCGTGAGCTTCATGTTTTATGTTAATCTAAATCAGTGAAAGCAAAATTTTTCACATTTTCTTCCAATCAAAATTGGATTTAGAGGATGTAACTATCAAAAAATGACATTCATTTCTGTAAGTCTTTGTCAATATAATGATCTTATGTGTTTATTTTTGGTTGCGTGTATCTTATCACCTTCCACATCTATTTTTAAAAAATGAGATTGTCTCATCACCAAAAATTAAATATGCAAGTAATTGAAAATCTACTTGTGTGACTATGGTAAAAAAAATTCTAATTTATTATAAAATGAATTGTTCCAAAATTGGATTTTGCCATCCCATTGACTTAACCAGTTTTAAAAACCTACTGTTTGCATTCTTTTTATTTTAACACAGTTTTAATAAGCATTTTTATTGTAATTTTTAATAAATTTTTTAAAATGACTGTTTTATTTACTACAAAAATATTTAGTTGGCAATTATTTTTATGATATAAATCTTTTTTTATTACATTCATTATTCTAAGAGAAATATTAACATTTTCATGAAAAAAAATCAACTTTGCAATCTAGTGGACAATTATCTTTTGACTACAAGAGATCCTGTTGGTCTTTCTCTACTCATATTCCATGGAAAAGTGTTTGCTTGACCTTCAATTTCTGGTTCCTCCTTATAAAACTTTCATGGCACAGACAACTTGGTCTATGATAATTGCAAATAACTTTCCTTTCTTCCTTATGCCTGACATCAATTACCATGACTTTCTATCTGTGGGACACATTGCCACAAGGTTGCTTTCCTGAGAGCTACAGCATGGTCATTCCCAAATCTAATGTCAAACACTTTTTATAAATTGCCGGTAATCTCCAAAAATACCGTTAGGGCTTACAACATGGCCGCCAGAAGAGTCAACAAAAAACTGCGAAAAATATATAAAACTCGTAATTTCTGTTTTTAAAGTGGGTTGTCAATTTTCTTTATGAAATATACTTCCAAAATAAACTATTACAGTCGTTTAAAACATAATAGAAGTATTATTTTTTATTTTTTAAAAACAATGTTTACAAAATGTCTACGAACGTGCGTAGACATTTTGTAAACATTGTTTTTAAAAAATAATACTTCTATTATGTTTTAAACGACTGTAATAGTTTATTTTGGAAGTATATTTCATAAAGAAAATTGACAACCCACTTTAAAAACAGAAATTACGAGTTTTATATATTTTATTCGCAGTTTTTTGTTGACTTTTCTGGCGGCCATGTTGTAAGCCCTAACGGTATTTTTGGAGATTACCAAATTGCCATCATAAGTTATCAAAGTTTTAAATTCCATGCATTATTTTCAACCCTCTCATAATATTTATCATCATTCCACTAACAATCTATTAGTCTTATCAAGTAGCTTAATAAGTTGTGATTCATTTGTAAATGAAAAAGAATGGATGTCGTGTAGCAAAGAATGGTAAACTATAAATTTTGATTTCAGTCCAAGCTCTTGAAATTAAAACATTTTGTCTTTCATTTTATGTTGCCAATTCAACAGGTCAGTCTTCTGTTAATGTTCATCCCTTATGCTAGTTGATTTTGTGTGAAAACTTGCAGTATGACTAAATTGAAGAGTCTCCAATTTGAAAGATTAACCACAAATTCATTCAGAATACATGTTTCGTACTAAATTTTACAAAGAAATGTATTCATTTTGTTTCTTTGGTGTTTTTGAATAAAAGGAAAAGCATTAAAATTATGTTTTATATGTGATTCTTTTTAGGTTGTCTCTGATATTTATTTCTTATTTTAGGTTTTTATTTCTTTGATAATATTATTGTTTCATTTTTTTAATGATTTATCATTCCATTTCCAGTTGTAATTGCTTGTCGCTATTTGATGAGAAAACAAGTATTGTTTGTTTTCTTTGAAAGAATCTATCTTTGCTATTTTTCAGAGACCTACTGCTAAAGAACTTTTAAAAACACCTTTTATTAAAAAAGCTAGAAAAACAGCCTATTTACAAGAACTGATAGAACGTTTTAAAAAGTGGAGACTTTCGGGCGGCCGACAAGATTCTTCAAGTAGTGATGAAAGTGATGAGTAAGTCTTTTTTTACAAATTTACAATTTCAAAAGATTCATAAAAACAAAAAACTTGAATGTTAAATATAGGTCATCCCATAAGTTCTGTTAGAATATTCTCTGAAATTTAATAGTAAGTGGGAATGTGAAATGGAATAAAATAAAAGTAAATAATGTTTCAGCTACGGTGATACATGATTCAACGGTGATACATGATTCAACGGTGATACATGATGCAACGGATAAAAGTGTTAGATAAAACAGTTTTAAGTGACAATTTTCTTGATTTTGATGGTTCAATCATCACTACAGATGATACAAGTAATAAAATAATTACTTAAGATTAAGTCATGGCTGACAGAATGAAAACTATTTACCTCAGTGTTCAGTTTGAAATTTGTATAGATTCCTGAATTTGACAAGATACACCTGGAGGTTTTATTTTATAAGGAAGATTAATAACAATTTCAGTTGAAAGCCCTAAAAATATGACAGAAGTATTTAAAATCTAATACTTTTATTAAATATACAGGTGTATTGAAAGGGTAATGTAGCATGGATACACATTTGGTTAGAAGAAAGCAGCATAATTGATTGTCAAAAAATTAAATAGCTGTAGGTTGAAGTCTGGTACCTGGGCAGGAAAAACAAATCTTGTGAATTGTCAAAAATGCGTGGCTGCATCTACAGTGAGCATTTGCAGGGGGGGGGGGGGGTCACAAATTGTTATATAATAACAACCCAAGATTAGTTTGGAGAAAAACCACCTGTCAGATTTCTGTACAAGCATCTTCCTTCCTTTTTTTTTTTACACAGGCATCACCATATTATCAAGGCCAAGAGACCACTCAAGGATAACGGTTAAAGAGTGTACAGTAGAAATTGGACAATATAGTAATCCTTAGTAATGAAAATTCGGTAAATTTGTTAACTTCTATGGAATGGCTCATCAAGAACTTATTTACGTTAAACTTGAAGACAACCATATTGTAGTCAGCAGGAAAATGGAAGACAATTCCACAGGCGTGCAGTTCTAAGAAAGAAGCTTTGTTCATGGAATCTACGTTTAGGTTTAGGCACAGATAAAGAGTGGGGGGAATTATTGATAGTGTTTTCAGCTAGACGAGTGTTTCTTGTGAAAGTTTGGCGAGGGGGGACCATAGACTGAAGCTCAGTCGAACACTTTCCATGAAAATAACGATACATCAGAAACAAACTCGCACCATCTCTTCTGTGAGATAGAGGTTGCAGGGAAATGCTAATTACTAATACACTAGCACCAACGACTAATAACAATACTTTCCTATTTTCGTGTCATTGTTGTTCTTTTATGCACAGCAGAAATACTACACTGAGTTTTCAGCCAAAGCAACTCAAATTATGCATAAGAATGGCTGAATGAAAGAACATACAGAAGATGGTTTACAACACTTGGAAATGTAAATCTCTGCCTTGAAAATGAAAGCTAATCAGTTTGGTTTCATGATGAGCTCTCTGCATTGAAGAATAGCAATAAAGCTTCTTCAAACCATACAACTGTTCACCTTCATCTTCAACATGGAAAGGTTGTTTGAAATCAACTGTAAATGATGAGCTGAGTGAATATTCAATCACTTTTTAAACTTTTTAAAACTTAAAATTTTTGTATCTCAAATGATCCTTGACTACTATCGTGCTTTAACGATGAAACTAAATACTTAGCTGCATTAAATATTACCAGTCAGTGTTGAATTTCAGAATTATAATCCAAACAGAGCTTATGATATGACAATGTATAATGGACTATTTCAATGTATGAGTGTCTAACAGTTTAATGATCAGTTCGTATGTTTATGTCAAACATGATGTTTAAGCCTAGCAAGTGATTTGCAAATAAGACCACGTTCTGGTCTGAGTGATGACTATTTTAGATGGCTGGTATTTGTGTGGCACATATCTTGGTTCTTAATTGTTCTTTCAGTTTGTTAATACAATTTGCTTTAAAAATGTTGATTTCTTCCTGGCATATGTGTCTCCATTTGTCCTATCAAATGTCAAGTCCTCAAAATATTTAATTAGACTTGATAGATTGCACTTTTTTCTTGTATCTGAGCCAGGGTCTGCCAGACTTTTGTTTACCACTTTTAAAAATTTTTGGTATATAATCATCACTCATTCTGACAATTTGGCCAGACTGTCTGAGCTGTGACTGGATAAGGAACGCTTCAATACCTGCAATCATTTTTCACTCAAAACAGCAATTGATATGTTGGCCTTTTTTGAGAAAGAGCGAGTTTTTTTTTTTTTTGCTCAAGGCTTCCGTTTTTGTCTTCAAGCGTGCAAACATTCCATGCTCGAAGATTAAGGTTCAAATTGTGTTTCTTCTTTTGACCGCCATACTGGATAATCAGATAGCTGCCATGGGCTGCCAGGAATGTTAAATAAATAAGCAATTTTTAAAGCTTGTTTTATTGTCTCCTCCCCAGTTCAGAGAAAGCAATGCTATATCTAAAGACCTACTTTGTCACCACTGGAAAATGTGAAGCACTCACTCACAACTGGAAAATGTGAACAATACATTGGCCTGTGATTGAACGGTCACCACCCAGTGGTTGCATTGAGCTTTAGCTAAAGACTACCAGCAATATGCTTTACCTCTCTCTGTTGCCTTCACTCTCTTGTTGTAGACGTTTGCATGGGACTAATTAAACTAAATGTTGTTGTTAGGCTACCACACAACGATTTTTTTATAGTACTATCCACACTTTTCAAAACTGTTGATCACACACAGTTGGTGCAAAGGTTTGCCACAGCATGAACAACATACCACAAATTTTATATCCTAGTTTTTCTTCTGGATGTTTGCTTTAACAAAGACTGAAAGTGCATCGTTCCTAGTGTTTTAATAACACACCCAGATGCCAATCTGGTTATGACTATATATATATATATATATATATATATATTATAATCAAAATAGAACATGATGTAAAAATACAGGTGTAAGCCATTCAACATAAAGAATAAACAATTTAAAATAAAGTTTATCGATATATTTCGGCAAAGAAATGGTACTGTTAGGCAGGACAAGTCCGTTTAGTTGTTGTTCAAAGATTTTATCTTTAACAAAGCAAACTTATTAGGATAGTAAAATCTTTACACGGTTAACAGGAGAAATTCATATATAAATAAAAGATGAAGACTAAAAGTTACATCAAACTTTATTATATAGTCAAGGAGGGAAACGGGAGGAAAAACTCTTTAGGCCATGGCATTTTGAAGTTAAATGTTTCTCATCAGAAGAGAAGAGCCAGTATTATCCAAATATAAAGATATAATAATAAAAATTGGCTTGAGAACATTTAGATTAGAAATGAAATATATATATATATATATATATATATATATATATATATATAAAGTATAGGTTAATAAAAAAAAAATAAGTATATATATCATTAGAAGATAAAATAATAGAAATCATTAAAAGAGGGGAAAAGAGAAAGTAAAAAAAGATATAAGGGTAGGGGAAAGAGTAAAAAAGAGATGGAAATATATAATAATGAGTAAAAATTAAAAAAAATATATTTATAATGAAGAATAAGAAAATTTATGGGTAGGAAACAAACAGAAAAAGTCCAGCCTTTATAAATAGTCCATGTAAAGTTTTGAAGTCTCTCCACCTGGCTCCAGTTTATATGACTGAAAATATCAAATTCAGCAGAAAAATAAGAGTATGAGTTTCCCTTTAAATCATTTTTAAGGAAAACTGGAAACTGATAACGAATTGAAAAATAGTTTATATAAAAATCCAACAATGGATAGAAAATTACTCAAAAAAATAAATAAAAAAAACATTCTCTAGAGATCAAAGGCATATGGAAAATGTGATATACAAGCAAAAAAATGATTGCAGTTTTATATATATATATATATATATATATATATATATAATGAAAGGAAAGGAAAAGGGGAAGAGCAGTAGAGAGGGAGAGAAAGTAAAAATGAAAAGAAAACTCTAAGAAAAAAATAAAGGCTAAAACTTAAAGAGTCACTGGAAAAAAGAAAAGCAGTAAGATTAAATTAAAGTCGGTCAGCAAAAAGGAAAAGACAAAGGAGATGGAATGACAAGTGAAGGTTTCAAAAGCTAACAAGTATAAACTGCATAAGGCAAAGATCCGTAAACACATACAGATATGAATATCTACCGTGCACATAAGCATTACTATGCATGTAGACAAAGTGTTGAGGAATTGAAAAGACGATAAGGAAAGAGATTGTGTGGTTGTCTCATAAGGAAAAGATAAATCAATAACGCACGGGTATATGAATAGGTTATTACTCACACACACACACACACACACACATATATACATAGTCTGGGTAGGTTTATCCATTAAAGACGTTGAGTGAAATTTGAAAATCAAATTAGAGACGTGTTACATTTAACACTTTAAAGCCAAATAACAACGCAAATTTTTTTTTTTTTAACCTTTAAAATAAACAAATGTTTATTTTTAAAATTTCACTCAATGCCTTTAAGGGATAAACCTACCCAGACTTTCAAATCAAGAAAATTATCCGGTTACAGAACCACAGCTAACATCAAGTGGACTTAACTTAAAATTCTTCCATTAAACATCATGACGAAGAATAAGAGGAAAAAAAAAAAAATATATATATATATATATATATATATATATATATATATACAGATTGAAAAAGGAATGTATATCTCTGAAATATATCTCTCTCTTTAAAAATAAACATTTGTTTATTTTATAAAGGTTAAATAAAAAAGAAATTGCATTGTTATTTGGCTTTAAAGATGTAACACGTCTCTTATTTGATTATATATACACACACACACACATATACTCGCACAGAAACAAACTCTCAGGGAAACAAAAACATACTAGATATATATATAAAGCAAGTAATGATTAAATATTTAGGATAGAAATAAAATAAAGATAAGATGAATACGAGGTAATTATATAAAAAGTATCTAATGGCCATGTCAGATACAGTAAAAGATG